>NC_058118.1:31069317-31139317 GCF_914725855.1 Thunnus albacares
AGAATTTGTTGAACAACTTTCAAAATGTGTTTAAGTGCCTCAAAAATCCTCCAATTTGGGGAACTTATAGCGTCGTTTTCAGAGTAAAAGCTGTAAAAAGCCGCTGAACACTACCTGCTAACAGTTAGCTGTAGACTAGCTGGTGAACATAGTGGAGCATTTAGCAGCTAAAGAGCCAGATATTTCCCTCAGGAGTTGGTAGAGAGTAAAAACAGAAGCTAAAAGAGAGTGAATATTGGACTCACATTCACCAGGTGGACAGAAACACGACTCCACATGAATGATAATGTTGCTCCGTAACTGCTGGATGTTTAAATAAACAACTGTTTGTTAACATGTTAGCCACAACTACTTTATAAACTGATGATATAACAAAAATGCTTTTTACAGACTATTCTGCTGAAAACAAGTGAACAAAAAACATCATGTCAAGTTTCTTGAACCAGATTAAAACTATAAAGGATCAAGAACAGAACCCTGAGGAACGCCACAAGTTATTATTGACATTATCAATGTGACAATAATGTTGCTCCATAGCTGCTGGATGTGGAAATAAGCAACTGTTTGCTAACATGTTAGCCACAACTACTCAATAAGCTAATAATATAAAAACTGAACCTGGTCTGCACTCAAAAATCCTCCAATTTGGGGAAAAACTGTTGTTAAAAGTTGTTAAATGTGTTACATCTGTATAATAATATCATAAAATTTAGTTATTACACTAAAATTCCCAAATGTAGCACAAAGCCTCTAAAATATATTATTATCATCTGATCTGATCTCATGTGTTAAAGCTCTCAAATCCCAAAATATGGTGTCGAACCTCCTCGTTTATTTGGTAAAATCTCCAAATTTGGCGCCATTTTTATAGAGTTTTTGAACTTTGCCTCTGAATTGTTAATGTTGTTCTGGCCAATAAATCCACAAACAGGAAGTCGTCTGTTCTCTCTCATCCCAGACGTGTTTGTTGTGACTCACAATAACAACATTTGATAAACTTACAGCAGCTCATGTTCTCGTGTGTCTGCAGGCGGTCTGTGGAGCAGACTCGGCTCCGGCGATGGCGACAGCGGCGCTGGACGTCACGACCGCAGACCGAGCAGCCGGTCGTCGGGCCTTTTCTCCTCCGGTGGCGACGGCGGCGGAGGCGGCGGCAGCAAGAGCAGCAGCAGGAGGAGACGGGGCGACGGAAAGGAAGGAGCGGAGGAGGACGAGGAGGACGAGGTGGAGGAAGACGACTCGACGCTGCAGAAGATGTGGGGCGCCATGATCAAACAGAAACAGGAGCGTCTGACCCACAAGATGAAGAAGAGTCGGCTGGACAACCTGCCGTCGCTGCAGATCGAGATCAGCCGCGACAGCAGCGACGAATCAGACGCCTGAGAGTGAAGCAGCAGAGAGAAGAAGAAGAAGAAGAAGAAGAAGAGAGGAGTTCCTCATCTGTCCGTCAGTCTGAAACAGACACGGAGCAGATCTGAGGCCAGTGATGGGTTTTCTTTTGTTTGTGTATCTGCAGTTCATGGATGGATTACTGAGCAGGGCGACCGAGCACAGACACACAGTCTCTGTTTGAAGTCCACATTTCAGTCTTTAAAGTGTCTTTAACATGTTTCGTCCTCCTCAGTCTGATCTATGTGTAGTAACAGTGTTGGTTGTGGTTCGTAGTGATGAACCTACAGAGACTCTGCAGCTCCTCTCGGCTTTACGGAGCTTTATAGTGAGTTTCAGCTCGTTGTTTATCTGTTCTGCTGCAACTTTTACTGTTCTGGTTCACTCTCAGCGTCTCATAGTGTCGTTTTCAGAGAGACAAAGCTGTAAAAAGCCGCTGTACACTACCTGCTCAGCAGCAAACAGATTGAACCAGATTGAAACTATAAAGGATCAAGAACAGAACCCTGAGGAACGCCACAAGTAATTGTCTCTGTTTGAAGTCGACATTTCAGTCTTTAAAGCGTCTTTAACATGTTTCATCCTGCTGCTATTAGCTGATAATATGACAAAGATGTTTTTTACAGACTGTTCTGCTGAAAACAAGCAGATAAAAAAACATCATGTCAAGTTTCTTGAACCAGATTGAAACTATAAAGGATCAAGAACAGAACCCTGAGGAACACCACAAGTAACTGCTGGATGTTTGTTAACAAGTTCAACCCGTCAGCTTAAAGCTGATGATGAGTCAGAGTTAATGTTCACTACAAAACATCAGTTAATGCACATTTAAACATTAATTATCTGCCAAAAACATCCAACAATCCAAGTTTTGTTTTTTATTTCCAAATAAAAAACAAATGTGATCCGACACATGATGAAACATGGAGACAGTTCAGTGTTCAGTTGTTTTCACTTTAATTAATTTGTTAATTAAGAGTCATTTAGGCAGCAGCTGAACACACAAACATGAGCAAACAGTTCAACACCAGCAGAGAATAAAGATCCCAATAATAAATTAATAATTAGTCGGTTTAGCACGTTTCTGTTTTTCCTTTTTTCTGGGAAACTTGTTAAAAAACTGTTCAGAAATTACAGAAAATATCTTGTTTGTTTTATTTCCTTCATATTTCAGCAGCATAGTCTCATTAAAACACAGTCAGTCTCTGGTTTCCTCCAACATTTTTTACAGTGTGCTGTAATATTTAACACTACAGCACACTGTAAAAAATACTACAGCTGCAACTATTTTGATAATCGATGAACAGTTTTGATTAATTTGCTAAAATTCTCTGCACCAAATGAGAAAAATAGTAAACAATGTTAGTTTCAGCCCCATAAATAAATATAAATAGATATTTGGACCGTTTGAAGTAAATGCTGAAGTTCATCTGCAGCTTGAACCTGTAAATGTGATTTGAAGAGAGTCTGGGGGGTCGTAGGTGTCTGTGCTCAGGGCCCCGGGGCCTCCTAATCCGTCCATGCTCCTGTCGATAAGTTAAATATCTGTGCTGATGTTTCCTGTCAGGATGTAACAGAGCGTCACGTCTCCACTGAAACCCCGTCACGCTCTCTCTCCTCTCACCTGGCCAGCTGCTGCTGCTCTACATCATCAGTAAATCATTCCTACTGGACGCCGTCGGCCGCTCGTGACTCCGTTTTTGTTTTTGAGTTTTCTTCCCTCAGACTGTTGACGTCGTCATGAGGAACCTGTTCAGCTCCACGGGACCAGCTCCCCTACCCACAATCCTCAGCTCCTCTACCCCTCTACCCACGATCCTCAGCTCCTCTACCCCTCTACCCACGATCCTCAGCTCCTCTACCCACGATCCTCAGCTCCTCTACCCCTCTACCCACGATCCTCAGCTCCTCTACCCCTCTACCCACGATCCTCAGCTCCTCTACCCACAATCCTCAGCTCCTCTACCCCTCTACCCACGATCCTCAGCTCCTCTACCCCTCTACCCACGATCCTCAGCTCCTCTACCCACGATCCTCAGCTCCTCTACCCACGATCCTCAGCTCCTCTACCCCTCTACCCACGATCCTCAGCTCCTCTACCCAGAATCCTCAGCCCCTCTACCCACGATCCTCAGCTCCTCTACCCAGAATCCTCAGCTCCTCTACCCACGATCCTCAGCTCCTCTACCCAGAATCCTCAGCCCCTCTACCCACGATCCTCAGCTCCTCTACCCAGAATCCTCAGCTCCTCTACCCACGATCCTCAGCTCCTCTACCCACGATCCTCAGCTCCTCTACCCAGAATCCTCAGCCCCTCTACCCACGATCCTCAGCTCCTCTACCCAGAATCCTCAGCTCCTCTACCCACGATCCTCAGCTCCTCTACCCAGAATCCTCAGCTCCTCTACCCACGATCCTCAGCTCCTCTACCCAGAATCCTCAGCTCCTCTACCCAGAATCCTCAGCCCCTCTACCCACGATCCTCAGCTCCTCTACCCAGAATCCTCAGCTCCTCTACCCACGATCCTCAGCTCCTCTACCCAGAATCCTCAGCTCCTCTACCCACGATCCTCAGCTCCTCTACCCAGAATCCTCAGCTCCTCTACCCACGATCCTCAGCTCCTCTACCCACGATCCTCAGCTCCTCTACCCAGAATCCTCAGCCCCTCTACCCACGATCCTCAGCTCCTCTACCCAGAATCCTCAGCCCCTCTACCCACGATCCTCAGCTCCTCTACCCAGAATCCTCAGCTCCTCTACCCACGATCCTCAGCTCCTCTACCCACGATCCTCAGCTCCTCTACCCAGAATCCTCAGCCCCTCTACCCACGATCCTCAGCTCCTCTACCCAGAATCCTCAGCTCCTCTACCCACGATCCTCAGCTCCTCTACCCACGATCCTCAGCTCCTCTACCCAGAATCCTCAGCCCCTCTACCCAGCACTAAGCACGTTTTGATCAGAGCAGAGCTGTGATGTTCAGTGACGACGTCTTCTCCGCGGACAGCGAGGGGAAGGTGGAGAAAAGGAAAAAGACACACAAGAGGATCAATAAATGATCGATAATAAATGATCGATAAGCTGCCTCCTGAAGTAAAACTCCTCCTCTTTGTCTCCTGACTTCTCCTCGTTCGGCTTCGTGTTCCTCCGAAGCAGCTGAAACTCTGACATGAGAGGAAACAGGAAGCAGGAAGTGTGACTGATTTAAAAATCCTTCATGAGGGACGTTTTTCTTACATTTTTTTTTAATCACCTGTTGTGCTTCAGTTATTGAGCAGCATCGAGGTCCGTCTGTCTGTCTGTGGACATAAACACTGTGTTCATCCTACTGTCTGTACCAGTCGGTCACATGATTTATCTTATTTTGTGTTTTCATTTTTTTTTTATTCAATCTTTTGAGGGGCCACAAACACACACACACACACACACACACACCAGGCTGAGCTGTTTGTTATTGTTGTTATTGTTGTTGTTGTTGTTGTTGTTTTGATCTCAGTCCGATCAGCTGACGTCACTGCTGGGCCTGAATTTTGCAGATTCGTCACCTCTGAATCATTCAACTCTTTTAAATTCGGATCCATTTTTAGAGTAAATTGATACATTTCAGATCAATCAAAGTTCAGTTTATTGCCGACGTAACGAGCAACAGGTCGGCTGAACACAAGGAAACACATGAAGAAGAAAGTTTAAGTGTTTTCTTCAGCGGTGTCTTGGAGGAGATTCCTTCTCACTAAACGACGGATTGTAAAATAAAGTCAACTTTGAATTTTGAAAGCTTGTGAAATAAGTTTCTTACAGCCTGACTCCGTTTTTACATTTAAGACTTTTTTGCATTAACAGTTAAATCAGTTTAAACGTCTTCAGCCAACAAACATCACTGAAAACAGGAAGTGTCCTCGTCAGGTTTGTTCATTTCTCTGTTTTCCCTCCTGAACAGGACTAAATCTACTTTACAGCAGACAGAAAAGTTTAAAGACTTCAGAAAGTTTTGATGTGAAAAATGTGTAAATTTATCGCTTCTTCGTGATCTGTTGTGTTTCGTCTCCTCGCTGTGGCGGCCATGATGGTTTTACCCTTTTCACGCTGTACAAAAGAAAAAAGACACAACGAGATGATTATAATGTATTTATTTGTCAATGAGTGCTGATGACGTCATTAATCTGATGTGGATTTCGTGGATCAAACAGCTTTGAAAGTCTTTCCATCGTCTCTGCCAGAAGCAACAGAAACAAAAAGGTGTAACTTCCTGTTTGGTTTTTGTGCAAATTTCTCAAACAACCTCCTTTTTTTTTTCTGTGTCTGTGATCTAATCTGCAAAAGTCTTGAATTAAAAAAAAAAAAACTGTGAAGGAGAGTCCGACCGATACGTCAGCACGACCGAGTTTAAATCAGTGAAACATCAGTTTTACTATCGGGCCTCGAACGCAGCATCGGTCGGACTCTTAGAGAGGAACAAACAGTCGGTCCGTCTGGTTCTCAGCCTGGTGTGAACTCTGATCCTGGTCTCACATATCACAACAGTTTGACTTCAACTTGGATTCAAATGTTACTGCGACTCCGCCGTGTTCGTCCTGACTGGTCGGATCTCACTGGTCTGACTGGTCGGAGGCCAGAAAATAAAGAATCTCCTGTTTTTGTACTTTGGTCTGTTGAGTTTCATTCTGATTATAAATGAGATATTTCATATTTATATCAATATTATATGAAAACAAACATACTGATGATTCATCTGTTCTTCAACTCGTCAGGACAAACTTTAAGAACGTAAAGATTGTTCAGGAATGTTTCTGACTTTATGGATGTAACTGGTGGAGAAATCCTAAATGACTTTATCACATGTTACAGTCGGTCTTGATAGTAAACAGTCACAGACCTTCATCAGACATCAAGTTCACAACAACAACAACAACAACAACCAATCAGAAGAGGAGCTGAACCACCAAGAAGAAAACATCCTTAAATGAGACAAAAGATCTATAATGAACATCCACAGAATAGGAACGACTACATATATATATATATATACATATATATATATATATATATGTACAAAAGATTAATGATTTTTACATTTTTTTTATCATGTCCAAACTGGAAATATCTAAATGATTTTAAAGTAAAACAAATCACATTAAAGATTGTTTGTTTGGGAAATCTGCTGATAGAAACAATAGAATCAGTTACTGACAGGAAATATGGTCAAATAGTCCAATATTACATCAAATATTAAGGCAGTATTTTAAGTAAATAGTCTAATATCGCTAATCTCCTATTATTCTATTATTTTTTAGGCGTGTCAGCATCATAAACGTGGACAGCTTCACATCAGCCTGAAATATCTCAACTAAATATTCAAATATTCAAAGTAAACGTCCTGAACATCATAATGATCCTCTGACGTCTCCTTTAGCGCTACCATGAGACTGACTCTTTACTCTCAAGATAAACTGTATTAATTAAAATGTTCAAATTCAGAAATGTGTCCAAAACTTTAGTTTATGTTCCTGCAAAACCTCTGACATTCCCATCAGCCTCAGCTGTACTTTGTGTTTACTGCTAATTAGCTAATGTTAGCATGCTAACATGCTAAACCAACAGTGTACATTGTAAACGTACCTGCTAAACATCAACATGCTAACATTATCACTGTGAGTGTGTTAGCATTCTGATGTTAGCATGCTAACATTAGCTAAACCAAGAGTGTACATTGTAAACGCACCTGCTAAACATCAACATGCTAACATTATCACTGTGAGTGTGTTAGCATTCTGATGTTAGCATTTAGCTGGAGACACAAGGCTGTTTGTATTTACAGCGTTTGACTTATTTTAAGGATGTTTTTATCTATTATTGAGCTGATTTAACACGCTTCCAAACACATTTAAAAAACTGTTTCAGGCTCATGTTTGATTGGTAGCTGCAGCCAAAGATGGTTCCTTTATGGATTTGATGGCCTGTAAACAGATTCATTTATATAGTCTAAGAAAATAAATAAGCCACCATACGATAGAAACAACAATCCCAGAAACAATCCTGATCTGGCTGCAGGTTTAGAAGCTGCTGGGTGTTGGACTGGATGTCAGATTCTGCTCCCAGTCTGGTGTTTGATTACTGTGTCTAATAATATCCAGGCGGTTAGTTTGGAGCCTTACATGGCAGCCGGAGCTCCCAGCGACGGGGTTAACACATCCCGGCTGTCAGTAAATCATTCTTATCATATTTACTCATAACATGGAGACAAAAACCTGACAAAATCTGTTCAAATCTGAGCTCCCAGTAGAGAGCAGCTGTCTGGCAATGTTTTACACCAGTTTATGTGTAAAATGTATTAATATTAAACCTTTATTTAACCAGGTATATTATACTGAGATTATAAGATGTCTTTTTGAAGCGAGCAAGGGAAAAGGTAAAAATATCCTCAATTATTTCTGATATATTTTAATTATTGTTTGACATAACAAGGAACCAAACTGACCAAAAAGCAAATTAATATCTTTCAATCTATCAGTCAGACGTGACGGCAGAGCTTCAACCGACATGTAAAACAGAGCAGGAGCTTCATGATGATGAATGACGTCATGAATCTGTGATAAAAAGTTAAAATATTGACTGAGGCGCCGTCCTGCTGCCAGAAACCAAACGTGGATTCATCCGCCGCTGAAAATAGTCCCCAACAAATGCACTATTTCCTCCTGTTTGTTTGTTGAGCAGCTGTTTTAGGAGATTAAATATTTGTGAGCTGTTTTTAAAGATCTTCAGTAGGAACCAATGAGCTCGGAGCAGAGAAGGGGGACAGTATTGAGAGACGGACCGACGCCATGTTAGTTTGAGTCTGTTCATTAATAACATCAGACTCAGACTGAGGAGCAAATATTTAGAGCTTCACTTTTCTTTCTCTTAAAGTAAATTCAAACCAAGCGGCAAAAATTTGAAAATGCATCATGTTTGGAAAAAATAAATAAACGAGCTGCCGCCTTTAACAGCTGTTATAACAGATCAGTTCTTATTACAACTGAAAGATAAAAATGCATCAATGAAAACAACATTTTTCACACATAAACTTCTTGACAACACTTTAAAAAACAACATATCAGATTCTGTCAGCGACGGAGGGACGATGTCTTGATGTCCTTCATCAGGTGGAAACATGGAGGCGTTCACTGTCTGAAACACAGATCACTGAATATTAAGATAAAAAGGTAAAATAGACTCACATAACGTGTGTGTGACATTATATCACGATGGTGGATGAACATTAAAAACATCAAGATTTAACGTAACCTTCGTCTCTGCAGTGTTCGACCACGTTGGTACTTTCTCTTTTTCTTTTTTTTTACAGTTTTGGAGACAAATATCGTCCATTTAAATCCATTTAAACTGAACACAGAAAGACCTTTAAGCTCCAAACTGTTACTGTTGAATTATAATTCTTCTCTGTTATTATTATATTTATGTTCTGGTTGAACTGCTGTGATGGAAACTACATGTAACGACTTTATACTGTTCTTCATATCTTCATATAATCTGGAAATATGAATAAGAGTCAACAGGATAAAACAAAACACCGTCACCATGGTGATTTTCTGTAGTTGATGAATGAATGTTTCTACTTTTATTATTAGTTTTATTTATCAATTTGTTGTATAATGTTGAGCTTGTATTGTAATAAACTGTAAACACAGTCTGATCAGGAAGTTTTGATTTGATTCGTCCTTTAATTAAACGAGGCGACTTAATCCGTTCAGGAGTTTTATTACATCATCCAGATTAAATCACTGCAGACCCGTCACACCTGGAAACATCTGGTCCACCTTCAACAGAAGCAGGAAGTGATTCCTCGCACACGCCATCACAGTCACTGATAAATATATATATTTAAGCAGGCTGTATATACTGTATGAATATATATAAAGACACTTATTACATCATCTATTCAATATTTACTCTCCTTTTGCACTATTTGTATCTTTGTCTACAGTTTACAGTTTTACGTATTTATCTATGTATCTATTTATGTTTCAGCTGTATGTCTCCCTGAACATTGTTGAATGTAAGTATATTGATTAAGAATGATTTATAAACATTATTTATTTTATTTTAATCATTTATCTTTATTGTATTAGTGATGTAAAATTGTATTTTTCTCCTCTTATCATTTTTATTTCTTTGTTTTTATCTTTTGTAGTTTTTATTTCATCATTATTATTTTAAATCTATTTTATTTAACAACATTTTCATATTTTTTAATTACACTAACCTGTATTAAAGGTGCAACATAAATAAAGTTTGATTGGATGAACTAGAAACTACGTCACATATCCGCCAATAAAACTGATTCTGATGATTACAGAAAGAAAAACATGTTTAATGTTCATTTCGGCTCCTGATTCTTATTTTAAGACGCACTTGAAAAATTGTGAACCCGTCTTTGAAGTCACTGGAGGCGGATTGCAGGTTTGAATTTGTGTATGTGGCTGCATGTTAATACATCACATGTTTGATATGTAGCCATCATCCCGTTGTAATTTATATTTACTCGCTCAGCATATATTTTCTTATATTTCCATATTATTTTAACAGTAGTGTGTGAAGGCGCCATGCTGGGCCTCGTGTTATTGTGTTGGGTAATCATCTTTTGAATGTCTTTCGTTATGTAATAATAAGATCACACTGCTTCACTCTGATTGGCCGCTTGGTGTGGCTGTTATTTTATCGGACCAATGAGAATCAAAGCCCGGGTCCGGGAGGCGTGAAGCGAGCCAATGGGAGCGCGCTGACGACATCGGAGATATAAGTTGTGTTGTGTGACGTATGCGGCCTCCAGTTACAGTCGCCATCTTCTCGTCGTGGATAGCAGAACCCGAGAACAGCGACAGGCGGCAGCCGAAATAAATACACCACGAGCCGGCGTTATTTTTCCACCGAGTCACGGCCGAATCAGTTCGCTAAATGAGTTGATGGACTGCCTGCTGATCAATGGTTGTGGTATCGATAGGGCTGGTGTAGGTTTCCCCTCGTCGCTCGGCTCAAAGATGGAAGACGCCTGCAGAGAGTACCAGTCCTCCCTGGAAGACCTGACGTACAACAGCAAGCCGCACATCAACATGCTGACCATCCTGGCCGAGGAAAACCTCGACTTCGCCAAGGATATCGTCGCAATTATTGAAGCACAAATCAGCAAGGTTTTTATAAATATAGAATATTTTCATTTTGAGATGTTTCTGTGGATGTATGTAGTGTTAGTAGGCCCCGGCCGCGGCGGAACATGGCGGCCGGCGGTGTGTCAGCGAGCGACTATTTTCTTACAGTTCGTTATTGTTCTGGTTAGCAGCACTCAGTAGCATTCCTACTACTATTATTATTATTATTATTATAACTCGTTTATTGTGTATTAAAGTGAACACATCGCTCACATATTGATTAACTTGGTTTGCTTCAGAAACCGTATTGATTACTTTTTTGAACAAAAACAGTTTTAACTGTCGAAACTCGCCCCGCTGACTGAAAGCGGCCTGCGGCTCAACGCCGGTCACAATCCACCGTAAAGCTCCGCTACACCACTTCATTTAACTTCATTTAACTTCATTTAACTTCATTTAACTTCATTTAACTTCACCACTGGATTTATATACTTCCTGTTTAAACAAGACAGTAATATGTGTCTCTCAAGAAGAAGAAAACGACATAAAATTTAAAAAACTCCATAAATAAGTTGATGATTATCAGGTTTAAAATCAAATGGAAGCCAAAGAAAACAAAAACTTTTGATAAATGTTTTCAAATAATCTAAAAATATGTAATATATGCAGACATGCAGTGATTTGAATCCACCATAAAACCAATCACTGCAGGATGTGTTTAAATATTATCATAAAGTTAATGATTCACTCACATCCACATCAAAACTTATTAACTAATTAACATTATTAAACAGCTTCAGTCTGATTTATACAGAGCTGGAAGAAGTACTCTGATACTTTACTACAGTAAAAGTACTAATACAACATGTAAAAATACTCTATTACAAGTAAAAGTACATAAGTATTATGAGCTTGATGTAGTTAAAGTATTGCAGTAAAAGTACATAAGTATTATGAGCTTGATGTAGTTAAAGTATTGCAGTAAAAGTAGTGGTTTGGTCCCTCTGACTGATATATTATTATATATGACATCATTAGATTATTAATAGTGAAGCATCAGTGTTAGAGCAGCATGTTACTGTTGTAGCTGCTGGAGGTGGAGCTAGTTTACACTACTTTATATACAGTTAGCTAGTTTAGTCCAGTGGTTCCCAACCTAGGGGTCGGGCCCCTCCAAAGGGTCAGCAGATAAATCTGAGGGGTGGTGAGATGATTAATGGGAGAGGAAAGAAGAAAAAACAAAGTTCTGATACACAAATCTGTTTTCAGTTTTTGGACTTTTTCTCTAATCTTTGATTTTTGCTGAAATATTGGATCATTTGAACATTTATTGAAATGAAAGCATGTGAGAAGTTTAGAGGGAAAAATCACTATTTGGTGGAGCTGTTAACAACTCATAGACATGTGAAATGTGACCCCGACTACACACTGCTTTTTGTAAGACGTCAAAAGACAAAAAGGTTGGAAACCACTGGTTTCATCTTTAACAATGTGTTGTATTTTAAAAGCTTGTTATATTATCCATTGTGTCAAATCTTCATCTGAAAAGTAACTAAAGCTGTCAAATAAATGTAGTGGAGTAGAAAGTACAATATTTCCCTCTGAAATGTAGAAAGTAGCATCACATGGAAATACTCACGTAAAGTACAAGTACCTCAACACTGTACTTAAATACTGTAGTAAAGTTACCGTCCAGCAGTGGATTTATGAACTTATTATTATTATTATGTGTAAACTATAAAACAGGAAGTTTAGTTCAACTCCAACAATAAGTTTGTAATTATTTGGTTTAAAATCAAAAGAAAACTAAACATTGAATAAATACTTTAATAGATGTTTTAACATTAAAATCTTTCATATATTATGTTTAAGAGACGTTTATGGTTCCAGAGTCCACAAGCAACAAACCAGTAAAACCACAACAAGCTTTTAGTTTCACAATGAATATTGTTGATTAATGATTAATGATTAGTGTTTTTATGTGTTGAAGCAGACGAGTCAGTGACTGAGTGGACACTGCTGGACATTGATTAATAACAGATCACATTAACGAGTCATTTAACGAGACATTATTGACGAGCGGGTTGAGTTACGGTGGATTCTGACTTGTGGTTTTTGCAGCCGTCACTATAAAAGCTGCTGCTGCTTGTTCTCTTTCTGGTTTATTGTTAATAAAGACAGTTGAACAGAGTGACGAGGCCTCTTCAGGCCTCCATACAAATGCTTTTGCAGTCAGCACTTTAACTCTGTGGTCAGTGTTTGACGGAAACAAAAAAAAAGCTGCCTGATAGACCAGGAAAAAAGGGTTTCTCTGCATTCATTCACTAGTGAATCTTGAATAACTGAAATGTCATTGGATGGTTCAAATGTTTATAATAAAAAATGTGAAATGTGCTTTTTGTCATTTTTTATTTCCCAGTGTAATTTATTGGTATGACTCTGGTTTTACATGTGCTCAGTCTGATGGGACTGAACGTACAAACAGAATGAAGTCAGCTGATGCTGCACAGTTCAGAAGCAGTAAACACGCAGTCTGCAGCTGCTTTTAACTAGACGCCTACTGATCTAACGGGTCATCACTGTTTCTAACTACCGAAGGGAGAAAAAAAAACCCCTTCTGAGGGCTAAAAGTTTGAGAGTGTGAGTGAATAAAACTGTCCGGGTTGTGAAGACGTGACGTGTCGTCAGGGTAACGTACAAAGAGCGGTTCACGCCCTCTTTGGAGGTAAAGACTGGACTTCCTGTTTTGTTTTTTTATGGACACGTTTTCCTTCCCTGACCGGGAGGACGATCAATAACTTCCTGAACTGATCGATTGTTACGACTGAAGACCACTTCTTCTTGTTTTTTGGGGGTTTTGTTTTTTGTTTTTCTTGTTTTATTTTGAAGGACGGCAGCAGTGATCAGACCTTCACTGTGCTTGAAAAGACTTGATGGATTTTTTTCATTCAAGAATGAAGAAACGTTTTTCGGACTTTGGACACATTTTTATTTTTATTTTTATATTTTTTCCAGTCGGATGTCAAGTCTTCATTTTTCCTCACTTGACAGATTTTTATAAATTTTTTTGTCTTTTGTTTTTTCCAGATTTTTGTGTATTTTGCACACAGTGGGTGGTGAGGTGGTGGGGGGGGGGGGGGGCATTGTGTTCTGATCATTTTGTTCTGAAATGTTGCTTTTAACCCCTGTTGTTTTCTAAACTTGTTGAGTTCTCTATTGCTCCAGGCCCCATCTGCCGAGAAGCTTCCAGTTTTGTACTTAGTGGATTCCATAGTGAAGAATGTTGGAGGAGAGTACCTTGCAGTGTTTGCTAAAAACCTAATCACTTCATTTTTATGTGTCTTTGAAAAGGTACAGTTCTCTTTGCTGCCGTTCCGCCTTGTTTTTAACCGTTAAGAGTCATAGCTGCCACTTCTCTCCTTGTGTTTGCTTGCTTTGTTACGTGTAGTCTCCTGCACTCTGCTCCTGTGTACTTAACGCATAACGTAGCTCTGCTAATAAACGTGGGTGGGTGGGTTAAAGCTTTTATTTTGAAAATGCACACACATATACTGTTTGGTGCTTTGACAGACTAGCGTGCTAACATGTAGAGTTGTTGAGGCTTTGCTGTGATGTTGCTGAATGTATTTTTTATAGGTTTTTTTTTTGTTGGTAGCTTTGGACCAAGTCATGTCCTCTGTTTGTAGGTGGACGAAAACACTAGAAAGAGTCTGTTCAAGTTAAGGTCGACGTGGGACGAAGTGTTCCCTCTGAAGAAGCTGTACGCGCTGGACGTGCGCGTCAACGCCGTGGACTCGGCCTGGCCCATCAAGCCGCTGCCGCCCACCGTCAACGCCAGCATTCACGTCAACCCCAAGTTTTTAAAACAGGTGCGTATGCGCCTGCAAACACCAAAAAAACCAGACCGATTCTGTTCATGTTGCCTTCATGTTCCCGCAGGTTTGAATGAGCGTCAGTCAGAGATGGTGAAGCGAGACGAGTTTAATCTGGTTTTTAAAGAAGATTCGCTTCATTTAAATGGTCTTTAAGTGTGTGAAGACGTCGAGCATAGACAGAAATACAATGAAAAACACAAATAATAAACAGTTTTGAAGCAGCTTTAAACCTCCGTGTTGTAGAAACTAAAATCAGTTTGTCTTTAATCCGACTCGGCTCTAAAACTACTGAAGGTGGTGACAGAAGAGGAAGTTCCTGCTGTGTGTGTGTCAGCTTTTCCACTGCAGAGCTGGAAGAAACAACAGTGAAACATCAGGAATCATGTGATAACACGTTGACGCACAGAACCAAATATAAACTCTGGATTTAAAGCCTCAACTGTTTGTCTTCATGTACAAGAATCTGAATCGGAATGAAAATAGTGGCGGGAATCTCAGGACTAGATTCAGTGTGGGGGGGTTAAGTCTCTTGCTGCAGTAGACTGTGTGTTACAGCGTCCACCTGCTAGATAAGATAAATGACCCGCAGCCTTTTTATTCTTTTTAACAGACTCTCTGCTGTGTTGTTAAAGTCGTTCAGACTGTTGAGAGTCAGCCGATCAGCTGTTCTCGTTTGTCACTGTGCAGAAAGTTCACTACGCTTCAGGTTGTTGTTGTAAAGGTAATAATCGAGTCATTAAATTGTCTCTGTGAAGGTGAACTCTGGCGTGTTGCTGCTTCACGTTATTAACTAACGTTTACAGTCTGCATCCCAGCATGTTTTCTATAAGTGAAGTGAACTCTGCTGAACGTCTCCAATGAAACTTGTATTCTGACTTAAATTCTCTCGTCTCCTCATATTTGTGACCTTCACAAACGTCTTCAGTCTGAGTCCGAGGCGCCCTCCCCGCGGCCCGCCTCCACCCCAGCGCCGGCGCCCACTCCCCCGCCGGCCCCGGCCGCCGCCGCCGCCACCACCACCACCGTCAGTCAGTCCAGCCTGACGCAGGAGCAGCTGATCCGCCAGCAGCTGCTGGCCAAACAGAAGCAGCTTCTGGAGCTCCAGCAGAAGAAGATCGAGCTGGAACTGGAGCAGACCAAAGCACAGCTGGTAGGAACAAACAGTCTGACTCCACATGTTTGATTCCTGTTGTTCAGTGTTTGAGATGTTTTACTGCGTTTAGAAACAATCTTAATCTTAATCAGCTTGTTTTTACTGATTCTGGGACATTTGAACTCCAGCTGCGGGTGTAAATGATACCTGCTGCTTCCTGGATCAACGTCTTCTGCTCTCTAACTGGCAGAGTTTCCTCACCAAGAACTAAAACGTTGAACTTACGGTTTAGATGTTGAGCGTCCGGTGAAACTGGATCAACAGTCACACAGGAAGCCGCAGCGCAGCAGCTTCTTCCTCTTGTTGACTCGTATTAACTGACAGGAACCTGTAACTCTGCTGGATTCTTATTTTAGCTTCTCTCAGTCTGTTTCTCTCCTCACGTTTGTTTTGATGTCGTCCTGCAGGCCGGCGGCTTCACGCTACCGACACCGACCTCAGTCTCCTCTCCGACGGCGACGACTACGGCGGCGAAACCCACCACCCAAACCGCTCCCGTGGTCCGACCCTGGATCCCTCCTCAGACTCAGACCGACACCAAGCCGTCCACGAGAGACCCGCGTCTGAACCGCTCCGGCCCCCCGGCTCCTCCCCAGCCCAAAGAACAGCCTGCTGGGAAAAAAGATAGCAACGCCACAACAGGAAGTCCCGCGCCGACACCTGAGAAACGGCTGCCGGAGAAACCGGTCCGGCCCGACAAGGCCAGGATGCCGAGGAAGGAAGTGTTAGAGGAGAAGCCCAAGTCAAAGTCTCCGTCTCCGATGCCGAAAAGCCTCCAGAGTAAAAACAAGCACGCGGAGGCGGAGGGCCAGAAGTCAGCCGACAGCACAAAGAAAGACCCGCGGCTGAGGAAACGCCCGCAGGACAAGACCGGAGACGCCAAAGACGACGAGCTGAAGGAGAAGAAACGATGCAACGACAAGAAGGAGAGAGAGGAGGCGGCGCGGGCCGCCGACCCGCCGCGCTCCAACAAACCGAAGCTGCTGAACGGCTCGCTGACCAAACACGACCGCGAGGAGTCCGTGGAGAAGCTCGAGTTCAAGACCGGCGGCAACGCCCGGACGCACGCCAGGAAACGCACGCGCTCGCGGTCCAGGTCGCGCTCACCCGCCACCTCCCCGAAGAGGAAAGACAGGAGGTCGCCCAAGAGCAGAGCGAGGAGCAGCTCCTTGTCCCCGTCGCCGTCTCACAAACCCGGCAAACCCAGGAGGGTCCGAGCAGACGAGCCGCAGCACGGGAAGCCCGGCCGAGAGGACCGCCTCACTCCCAAGAAGAACCAATCGGAGAGCAGGAGATCAAAGAGGCCGGCGGAGGACCGGCACTCCGAGTCCAGAGACTCGCACTCGCCACGCAGCCACGACGGCGGCGGCAAGGAGACCAAAGATGCTCCTCACCGCTGGAGGAGCGGCTGGGAGGAGAACAAACAGTGAGTCCAACATGTTTCATATTTTTATTATCAATAAAAAATAATAAATAAAAGCTTCTGATTGGATCTTCAGTCAGCTGTTCCTGTTAAACACATGAATACCAAACTGTTCTTCTTCTTCTTCTTCAGTCTCAAGCTGTCGGAGGATTCTCACGTGAAACCCGGACCTCAGAGACACAAACCGTACGGCACCCCGACGCGCCCCACCACCCCCCGAACCCCGAAACACCGCCTCAGCGTGGACGCCAACCTGCAGATACCCGACGTCCTCAACTCCGCCTCCAAGAAGGACCTGCTCAGGAGGGTACGTCACACACGTACAGAGACTCCTCGTGTTTATCTACACGGGTAGTTTTAATAGTTTTTAAAGTAAAAAGTGTTTTTTTTCTTTCTCTTCAGGCCAGTAAACGTCTGGAGAGCGGCGAGATTTCCCAGGAGGACTTCCTGAACATGGCCCACCAGATCAAACATTTCTTCCAGTATCAGGAGGAGAAGCAGCAGCGCTCGGAGAGCTGGGACGACTCCGACGACTTCCCCGCCAAGAAACCGCCGCTGCTGGCCACGCCCCGCGACGGGATGGGCGAGGCGGCGCTGACGTACTACGAGCACAAGTCCAAGCTGAGGAAGACGCAGGTCACCCACCGAGCCGCCGGGGAGGAGTGGGAGGGCGAGGAGAGTCCGGAGGAAGGCGAAGAAGTGGCGCAGGGCGAGAAGGCGGGCGCTGGCCGCAGCACGGGACACCTGCCGTCACATAAATACAACCGGGCGCCACGGGACAGACAAGGTGAGCTGACTTATTTTACTAGACTCCAGGAAGTTTTCTGGTTCTCGGTGTTAGGATTAAATCAAACTGAGGAGCTGTGAAGGTGCGTCACTGACGTCGGTTGCTTTCTCTCGCAGGTGAGAGGCGGAGTAAAGAGCGTGAAGAGCCGCGGCCTCCGCTCGGCCCCATGATCGAGGAGTACAACCACGGGAAAGAGTTCCCCACGCTAAAATCTCTGCCGGGCCTTCGCTTCAGGAGGAGAGCCGACCCCCGAGAGTCGAGTGAGTCCGCCACTCCGAACGCAAAACATGACGATGTGTTAATTCACTTCAACTGATCTCTGAAGGCAAACTGTCATCTGTTATCTTCATCCACAGAGAGGTCAGAGGTCAGGTTCTGGAGCTGCGGGGTGTCAGGGTCTCGATCAGTGACACTTCAGCAGGGTTAGAGACTCTTAAGAGATCACAGTTTACACATTTAATTAGGAGTCCAGTGCACACGACAACAACCTGGACGATTCATGAGTGAAGAGTAAAGTTGGTCGTCAGCCCCTCAGAGGGATCATGGGAGACGTAGTCAGTAACTAGTTAGAGAGACGAGTTCAGGACGATTAAAGTTTCTCCTTAGTTGATGTTTAGATTCCTTCTCTGTAGTTTAACGTTGATACAGTTAGTTAAAGTCTTTAGTTTAACACTTGAACTCATGAGTGAATGATCCAGTTTTAAGGTTTGAACGGTCGCAGGACGTCAGAGCGTCTCTTCATGTTTCATCTCGTTTCCAGGTGAGAGAGAGTGGAACTCGCCGCTGACGGAGCGCCAGCGCGAGGAGCAGAAGAGCGGCTACGACGCTCCGCGGAGGTACGCCGAGTCCAGACACCCCAACCCCCGCAGACCAGAGGGGCCCCCTCCCTCCGGCACCGTGGTCCACAGGAAGTGTCCGAGCCCGGCCGGTCTGGACGCGCCGGTCCCGAGGTTCGAGCGTGAGCGCCTGTCGCCGCTCCACCAGAAAGACTCCGCAGACAGTCCCGTCCCTCGCTTCGAGAGCCCCAACAGCGAGCACTCGGACGACGGACCGCTCAATCTGGACGCCGCCCCCCCTCCTCACCCTCACCCCGCCCCTCCCCCCAAATCCATCCTCAAGGCGCCGGCCCGCGGAGGTCCGCTGCCTAACGTCCGCCAGCACAGCGACTCTCCAGGACACACTCCTCCTCACGACGGAGGCCACCCCCCGACCCGCTACGACGGGCCCGCACACATGGGCCCGTCCAGACCGCATCCTCCGGGCCGGTACGAAGGCGGCGGCCCCGGGCGCTACGACGACCCGTCCAGGTTCGAGGGGCCTCACAATCAGGGTCCCGGCAGGTTCGACGGTGGCGGACCACCTCATCACAACATACCCGAGAGGTTCGACGGACACATGTCACATGGTCCAATGAGGGGCGGAGACGGTATGGGCCGGTTTGACGGCCCGCCTCACCCTCAGGCACCCGTAAGGTTTCAGGGTCAGGGGCCCGGACCGGGGCACTTTGAGGGCCCGATGCAGCGCTTTGACGCACCGCCACACTTTGACAACATGGCTCCTGGTCCTGGATCTGGGCCGATGGGCTTCCAGCAGCAGCGGCCGATACGCTTCGAAAACCCTCCGAACCAGATGGGCCCGATGCGGTTTGAGGGCCCCGGTCCGATGCGGTTTGAGGGCCCCAGGTTTGACATGCCGGGCGGGCCCCATCAGGGAGGACCCCCACGCTACGACTGCCCCCCCGGCCAGCAGGGCCCCCCCAGGTTCGCTCCTCAACACAACCTGCAGCCCCCCATGAGGCCGATGGCCCCGCCCATCTACGACAACCCCATCCCCCCCCAGCAGAACTACAACATGGCCCCCCAGCGTTTCCCGGAGCCCATGAACCCTCAGTTCCCCGCGGGGCCGATGGCGTTCCCGGTGCAGCCGAACCTGCAGCCGGCAGGAAACTTCAACATGCAGCCGGCGCCGTTCAACCAGCCGGCCGCCGCCCCCTTCTACAACCCCGCAGCCCCCGCCGTCAGCATGCAGCAGCCGGTGAGCCCCACACGCCAAACACGCCAAACACTCCAAACACTCCAAACACCTGATGCACCTTATTATTAAACCGCCACCTGTTAATTAAGAATCGTCTGTTTTTTAAATCCCGTGTCGTTGTTTTCAGGTGAACATGATGCCGAACCTCAACACGCCCTTCCTGCCTCAGAACGCCGTGCCTTTCAGACAGCAGAGTAAGATCATCCTCACGCTTCAATAAACACACAAACACAAACAAACGACAGCGAATCTGTTTGAATGAACGTGACGGTAAATAAACTTTTAAACACGTCTTGTGTCTAACTGGGATCTGATTGGTTGTTTTCGTGTCCCTGCAGCTCCGCAGGTCGCCCCCCCGGAGAACCACTTCGGTCAGGTCGACGTCAACGACCTGCTGTCCAAACTCATCTCCAACGGCATCATCAAACCCTCGCAGCCCGACGCCGCGCCGGCCGCCGGCAACGGTCAGTCAGTCCACGACTCTGATGTCATCACGGCGAATCTCTGGCGGGCGAAGCTGTTTATTTACATTATTTGTTTGTTTGTTTGTTTTTTCCAGAAGCTTCGCCGCCTCCCGCAGCTCCTCCTGCGGTGGAGGAGGAGGAAGAGGAGGAGCAGGAGATGGAGGAGGAGGAAAACATCCCGGACCTCACCAGCTTCACCATCGACGACATGAAACAGTGAGTTCTTCTCTTCACCGGCGCTTCACAGCCGCCATCTTTTAACGAAGCCTCGTCAGGGTCACATGTTGAGACGGATCAGTCAGCTGATCTCTGTTGTTGTTGTTGTTGTTATTTTGTCGCAGGCGTTACGAGAGCGTGGTGACGAAGCTGTACTCGGGGAACCAGTGCTGCCTGTGCAGTATGAGGTTCACCGCCGCTCAGACCGACATGTACGCCGACCACCTGGACTGGCACTTCAGACAGAACCACGCCGGCAAGGTCGCCAGCAAGAAGGTCACGCACCGCCGCTGGTACTACACCCTGACGGTGAGAACACACACACACACACACACACACACACACACACACCTAGGTTGGGAACCAGTGGGCTAAACTAGCTAACTGTATATAAAGTAGCGGCTACAACGCTAACGCGCCGCTCCGTGTGTTTCAGGACTGGATCGAGTTCGAGGAGATCGCCGACCTGGAGGAGCGGGCGAAGAGTCAGTTCTTCGAGAAGGAGAACGAGGAGGAAGTTCAGAAGAATCAGGCGGCGGCGAAGGAGAAAGAGTTCCAGATCGTAAAAGCCACCAAAGACCAAGTGGGCGAGGTGAGACAGAAACGCTGTCGAGTTTAAAAAAAAAAAAACCTCCACAAAGAAACCAAACAGTCACTTTACTAGTCGTGACGTCCGTCTCTGTTTCTCCGCAGTCGTGTGAAATCTGTCAGGAGCCGTTTGAGACGTACTGGGTGGAGGAAGAGGAGGACTGGTTCCTGAAGGACGCCGTCCGGGTCGACGACAAGGTACGACCGACTCCTCCGATCAGAGCAGCTTCCTGTTCTCTGATCTGATACGGAGGCCGTTTAACGTCTGTTCACATGAAATCTGTCAGTTCATCCTTTAACTTCCTGAAAGAGCTGCAGCTAAACCTCATTTTCACTGTTTATTGATCTTTTATTATTTTTTGACTCATTTAGTTTAAAAAAAACAACAAAAGAGTTTATTTCTTATCACGAGAGTCATGTGACGTCTGAGAGCGAATCATCTCCTCCGTCAACGACATAAATAAATCAGAATGTTTTTAAAATGTGACGTTGAATATTTGTTATTAATTCAGAATAAATGTTTGTTTTCTCTGCTCAGAACTTCCATCCTTCCTGTTTTGAAGATTATAAAAACGTGAGTAACAGATCAATAATATTCATAAATGAATCAATAACCGATCAGTGAAGCGCGACGTTTGACTCGCTGCCGTTTTGTTTCCTCAGACGTCGTCGTATCTCGACGTCACGCCGTCGCCCAACAAGCTGCTGACTGACCACCCGCTGAGCTCCTTCATCAAGACTGAAGAAGAAGAAGAAGAAGAAAAGACTTCCTGTGACGTCGTCGCCGCCGCCGCCGCTGCAGCCGCCGCCTCAGTCAAACAGGAAGTGGAGTGTGAGGCCGACGAGCTTCCTGTCGTGAAGAAAGAGGAGGAGCCGGAGGTTTTAACAGAGCTGCAGTCGGAGGGAAACGCAGCGCCGTGAACTCGCTGCTTCACTTTTTCTGTTTTTTTTTTTTTTTTTTTTGAAGGAAAAAGTCACTTTTTTTTTTGTTTTTAGCGTGCGGGGGCGGAGCCTCGGCATCGTACACTTGAATACATTTTTGTATTTGGATTCTGAACGACCATTTCAAGGTCTCCTGCTTTTTTGTGAACTGAATGAAAAACTGAAATTGTTTATTGCAGAAAAAAAAAACAAATGTTTTGTTTTTTGGGGTAAAAAAAAAACAAAAAACAACAACAAACTGTAAATGATTTAATTTATAAATTAAAGTATTTTTTGTATCTCTGGTGTAACAGTGATTGAATCCAACAGCTGCTGTTTGCCGCCTGTTACAGTCTGTACATAGTTGAATCTGAACGATGTGATGACGGGTAGTCGCAGGTAAGCATCATCTGATTGGACGACTGAAGACCGCCGTCTGCTCTTCAGGAAGCGTTTCTACGGAGGATCGAAGACGCCTCTCGTTTGTTTTTTCTTTTCTTTGGTTCTCGAGTTTCCAATAAAAAGAGTCTGAAACTTTGTTGTTTGTGTGAACGGTGATTGTTGTCGGTCTGAAGACTCCGTTTTATTGTTCATTTAGGTTCCAAATCTTTAAATAAAGGTTCAGTGGGTTTAAACTTCCTGTTTCTGTTGGTTTTTATTTATTTATATGACTTTTAATTTTATAAACATCACAACGGATGATTCATTCTGTCTC
The DNA here is from genome assembly GCF_914725855.1 of Thunnus albacares. NCBI lineage: Eukaryota > Metazoa > Chordata > Actinopteri > Scombriformes > Scombridae > Thunnus > Thunnus albacares. The sequence continues at coordinate 31,092,021 of NC_058118.1, forward strand.
AAACTCAACATTACAACAGAAACAAGAGAGATTATGTATATATATGTATATGTATATATATATGTGTGTGTGTGTGTGTATATATATATATATAAAGCTACTGACAAGAAGAGACTAGAAATAAAGAATTAAAGATTATACAAAAGCATCTCTCAGGAATAAAAACCTGAGGACAGATTTTTCCGTCCTGCGTCCTCTATAACGTTCTTCTCTGTCAGTCCTGGATCGGAGGATCTGCAGGCGTCTTCCAGGTCCTGACGACCATCATGTCGTCCTGTCAAAACATCTGTCTGGGTCTAAAACTTCAATATTATATAATATATATATAAAAAGCTTTGTACAGAATGCAAACTGTGACTTGATGGGTAAATACCATCATCACCAGTATGTTTCCAGCAGGCTGCAGGTCAGTATAAACCACTGAGTCCAGTAGAAAAGATGTAAAACGTTCAACTGAATAAACTTCAGATCATGCTCATGTTCCAAAAGTCTCCTGTAACATTTAGACGCTTCATTAAAGAGCTGCAGACTTTCATCTGTAACTGATCTGTTAGAAACACTCTTTTCCCTCCAGATAGATGATTGTTAGTTGATGTTTGGACGAGACTTCATGTGTAACAGACGGCTGTTTATTATTATTATTATTAATCACTGGGACACAGTTCACGTTGGTAACTTGTCACCATGGAGACAGAAAAAGTGAAGACCGTCGTTTTACATCAACATCAAGTCTTTGCATTAAAAGACTCAAACCTGCTCCAGATGATCTTTATACAGAACTGTGTTATTAGCAGCTTATATCCTGATAAAAAGCTCGTTTTTATTTCATGTTTTTATTTCATGTTTTTATTTCATATTTTTTGTTTCTCGGCTCGTCTGTTTGTTGTTTTTGAGGTTTTTTTGAGTGTCTGAAGATCTTTATTGTTAATTTTACAAACATCATCTTTAAGTGTGACGATGAGACGTGATTTAATATAAAGTAATAAAATATCATGTAAATAAGTAATCAGATAAAAATACAATAAATCAATATTTATAATATGCATTTATCTGTGTTTATACTCTGTGTGTCATATAAATGTTATAAAAAATATACCGTCAAAAGTCTGATGACTCACGTGATGCAAACTGTTTACAACTGTATGATACGTTGTTGTGATTGTCTGATAATTATTTGTCTGTTTAAAACCAAAAATAAAAACACAGTTTATTGTTTTCCAGCAGAAATGTTTTATTTCTTGAGTTTTAGTTCCTTCGTTTAGTTTTAAAAACAGCAATAAAATAAAAGTTTTATAGATTTTTACTCAAGAACGTCTTTAAATTTCACAACTCTGAATACATTTTAATGTTTTGTTACAATCTTTTTCTTTTGACTTAAAAAAAACTATCAGAGAGATTATCTGCAGTCAAACTGTAACAACAACTAACTTCATATTGTCAGTAAATGATCAGTTAGTTTAGTAAATATGATGAACGTTTCCCGTCTGAAACAACACAGATTGGATTTAAATTAAACACAAAATAACACAAAGTTCATTTTTAAAAAAAAAAACACTTTTACACAGAAATTTGTTCTTGTCAAGACTGTAAAATACATTTCTGAAAATCAACTATAAATACGTCCTTTTAAAGGGTTAATTCACCCAAATCAAAGAATAAAACACCAGAGAAGCTTCTCTCCATGCAGATAGTTTTATACTTCAAATTGTGACATGATGAGAAATCAGCAGCAGCAGCTGCGTTTTTTAAACTACGTCCGTTTTAAAGACGTTTGACTGGAACTACTTTGTGTCGAGTATGAAGACGAGCTGAGTGTGTTTGTGATGAAGCTCCTTCACCTCCACAGCCGGTAGACGCCCAGCGCGATGGCGAGGCAGGAGAACAACGTCGCTGAAAAAAGGAAACGAAAACTGGTCAGATGTGATGTTTTCATGTATTTATTCAAACATGTCAGTGAACATCTCTGTGTTTTGAATTTGATTGTTTTCAATAAAGTTTAAAAAATAAATAAACTTGCGACACGTTGTGGCTGTGTCGTTTCGTCGTACCTGCGACGTAGCGGATCGTCTCCAGTTTGTGAGACTCCAGGACGGTTTTGAGCGAAGCCACCTGCAGGTCGATCTTCTTGTTGATCTCCATGTTGTCGTTGACGAGGTCGGCTCTCTGACAACAGGAGACACGCAGTGATGTCATCAACCAGTCACATCCAAAAACAACCAATCATATCCCACTCTGAGCACCACCGAAGTTCAGTTCAGTACTTCAAAGAGACACAAAACGACTACGAATGAAGCGGCCATGTTGTTTGTAGTTGACTTTAACGAGACACAAAACAACTACAAATGAAGCAGCCATGTTGTTTGTAGTTGACTTTAACGAGACCCCAAATGACTACGAATGAAGCGGCCATGTTGTTTGTAGTTGACTTTAACGAGACACAAAACGACAACAAATGAAGCGGCCATGTTGTTTGTAGTTGACTTTAACGAGACACAAAACGACTACAAATGAAGCAGCCATGTTGTTTGTAGTTGACTTTAACGAGACACAAAATGACAACAAATGAAGCGGCCATGTTGTTTGTAGTTGACTTTAACGAGACACAAAACAACTACAAATGAAGCAGCCATGTTGTTTGTAGTTGACTTTAACGAGACACAAAACGACTACAAATGAAGCGGCCATGTTGTTTGTAGTTGACTTTAACGAGACCCCAAATGACTACGAATGAAGCGGCCATGTTGTTTGTAGTTGACTTTAACGAGACACAAAACGACAACAAATGAAGCGGCCATGTTGTTTGTAGTTGACTTTAACGAGACACAAAACGACTACAAATGAAGCGGCCATGTTGTTTGTAGTTGACTTTAACGAGACACAAAATGACAACAAATGAAGCGGCCATGTTGTTTGTAGTTGACTTTAACGAGACACAAAATGACAACAAATGAAGCGGCCATGTTGTTTGTAGTTGACTTTAACGAGACACAAAACGACTACAAATGAAGCAGCCATGTTGTTTGTAGTTGACTTTAACGAGACACAAAATGACAACAAATGAAGCGGCCATGTTGTTTGTAGTCGACTTTAACGAGACGCAGCCATGTTGTTTGTAGTTGACTTTAACGAGACACAAAACGACTACAAATGAAGCAGCCATGTTGTTTGTAGTTGACTTTAACGAGACACAAAATGACAACAAATGAAGCGGCCATGTTGTTTGTAGTTGACTTTAACGAGACGCAGCCATGTTGTTTGTAGTTGACTTTAACGAGACACAAAATGACAACAAATGACGCGGCCATGTTGTTTGTAGTCGACTTTAACGAGACACAAAATGACTACAAATGAAGCGGCCATGTTGTTTGTAGTTGACTTTAACGAGACACAAAATGACTACAAATGAAGCGGCCATGTTGTTTGTAGTTGACTTTAACGAGACACAAAATGACTACAAATGACGCAGTCGTGTTGTTCATATTTCAACTTCAAAGAGACACAAAATGTCTATAAAGAGACACAAAACAACGGCACAAAAGGAAGCAAAACAACGATGAAAAACGGCGTAAAGTGACTACAAATGACACGGCCATGTTGTTTGTAGTTGTTTTGCACCTCTTTCAGTCTGGGGGTCTTACTTCAATGTGTCCGGGGGTCTCATCATCTATCCATGAATACCAGCAGTATATATTACATATATATTATATATAAATATATATATTTACCTTGTGATGGAACTCTGTGCTCGCCTCCATCAGCTTCTTCTCCTGATCAGTAAACTGGAAGAAAAACACAGAATCGTCTCTCTACACTGCAGCAACAAGCATCATCTAACTGTAATAAAACATGACAAACACACTCACAATGTCAGACGTCCTGCTGCGCTCCAGGTTGATGTCCAGTCTGGAATCTGATCGGACTTTCTGACTCTCTTCCTGAACAAAAAAAACATCCTCAAATCCATCAGACCACACAGTGAAGCTGCTCAACTGTTAACAGTTTCTATAAAAAACACGTTTGCTGCTTTATGCTCCAGCAGTTTACATGATCACAAACTCAGGCATCAGAGGAGAGGAAGTTATCACATTTGAAGTCTAACAAACAGTGAAACTGACATCTATTTCCTGTCTGCTCTTCCTGAGCTTTCTTCTATTTTATTTTTGCCTATGAATATGTTTTGGGGAGTTTTTTCTGAGGATAGAGGGTATTGATGTACAGATTATAATGTCACTTGAGGCAGATTTGTGATGTTTGGCTATATAAATAACATGTTTCTCACCGTCAGTCTGTTCCGAAGCTGCTCCAGTTCTCTTTTCATTTTCTACAAAAGCAGAAACAGTTTTGAAAAAGTACTGACATAAATACACAAACACATCTGGACACAGTTGTGTAGCCTGAGTGTCACTGGACAGGCAGTGAGGTATTGATCAACACATGATTAAAGAACTAAAATAGAAAAAGAGATTTAACGTGTTGTCGTACCGTGTTCTCGGATCGAAGGTTGGCGAACTCGCTCTTCTCCAGGATCACCATGTCCTTCCTGATGGAGTCCAGATGAGCCATGATCTGCAGCACAGCGATTTCCTGAGAGAAAAACTAAAGTTAACATCCGCTCTGTGTGTGTAGACTCTGCAGACCTCCAGTAAACGTCCTCGCGGCGTCCTACCTGGTGGGATTTGGTCACCATGTCTTTATAAACGATGTCCATGTTCGCTGTCGTCAGAGTGACCAGAGCTGAAACGATGAGCTCCGCCTGACGCTTCTCAAAACCTGCAAATATAAAAACACTTTGGTTTGAAAAGCTGAAGCTGAAAACTTTTACAGTATTTATTATACTACATGTGATTATTAGAGCCAAACGGTCTGACTTTGGTTAAACCTGGACATACAATGTACGCAGACTTCCTAACAAAAGTTCAATATATATTAACCAATTGTCTCAAGTGCTGCCTGGTTTAATCAGACACAGAAATACTTTATTGATCCCTGAGGGGAAACTGAGTGACCGGTGTTTTAAAACTGTACTTCAGTTGGAAACAGAAACAATCTGACCACAAGAGCTGTTTAGTAGCTGTTCAGTAGCTTTTGATCATATTGGAGTTTGCCTAGTTGTCATGATCTTCTATTTTTTACGATTATAACACATATTTCTATCCCTCCAGTCTGACCTGTCAGTGTGTAACGTGTTGGTTGTGACTCGTAGTGATGAACCTACAGAGACTCTGCAGCTCCTCTCGGCTTTACGGAGCTTTATAGTGAGTTTCAGCTCATTGTTTATCTGTCCGGCTGCAACTTTACTGTTCTGGTTCACTCTCAGCGTCTCATAGCGTTGTTTTGGGCTGCAGCAGGCAGCTGTTTTCAGAGAAAAAAGCTGTAAAAAGCCACTGTCCACTACCTGCTCAGCACCAAACGGCAAACAGACTGCTGCAATGTTGCTCCATAACTTCTGGATGTGGAAATAAGCAACTGTTTGCTAACATGTTAGCCACAACTACTTTATAAGCTGATAATATAACAAAAATGCTTTTTACAGACTATTCTGCTGAAAACAAGTGAACAAAAAACATCATGTCAAGTCGCTTGAACCAGATTAAAACTATAAAGGATCAAGAACAGAACCCTGAGGAACGCCACAAGTAATTATTGACATTATCAATGTGACGATAATGTTGCTCCATAGCTGCTGGATGTGGAAATAAACAACTGTTTACTAACAAGTTCAACTTAAAAGTTCTTCCCCATGTCAGGTATCAAATATCATGATTATAATGATATATTCCCTTATTTTCATTGAGTGTGATTCCTGGCAAAGCACAGTAAACTTCTGGAGCATGTTGTCTCCTCACCGCTGCTCTCCAGCTCCGTCACCATGGCGTGGGAGTCGAAGGTGAGTTTCCGCTGCTCCAGAGGTGTTAATTCCACTTTCCTCACGTCGAAGGTCGCCACAGGTGCTCCCACATGGAGATCTGTCACACACAAAAACACATTAATCTGTTTATTAGGGTCTGAAATATGTTTTATTTAACTTATCCCTTTAATCATCTTGTGACCACTAAGACTGATCCAACCTCTGCTGTTAGTTAGATCAGAAGGAGACTTTAGCAGCAAAGCTAATGTGGTTGTTGTTCAGAGTCTGTGGAGCAGGATGCAGTCAGGCTCAGTGTGACCGTCTGCTCTGCTGATGATAGAACATGTTATCGCTTTATGAAAATAATGTATTTGATGAATGGAAATAAGGACTCCAGCTATGTAGATGGGTGACAGAACGGTATTTAATGGAAATAATGTAAAACTAGGAGGCGCCATCATGAAATCAAGGAATTTAAAATAAATTCCTCCCTTTGCTTTCAGGTTTTTTCTGAAAGGAGAAAACAGGAAGTGTTTTACAGAGCAGATATGTTGCTGTTGCAGACACAAAAAAGGCAGTTTAAATACAGTTAGACTTTATCTTTTAAGTTGATGAACCAGTCAGACAGAAGTCACCACGCCACACTGATAAACGGGGAGTTTAGGTTCAATCACGTGACTGACGTTAGGTTAAATGATGTCACAAGTCTGGTTTGTCCCGTTTGGACCCAGCGTGCACTGCGGTTAGTGACATTACTTCAGAGGTCGTCTTTTATTTTGTGTAAGTGGAGGAAAACACGCTCACCTCTCCAGGTGCAGACCCATCGCGGCTGACAGCGCCGCAGCAGCGCGTTCATGCCGGAAGTTGTTCTGAAGAGTTTATAAGTCACAGAAAAGTTTCCTGAAACACTGAAACACACAACCGACTGAAGCAGACTCCAGTTGGTCCTGACGGGGTGTTAGCTCTGTTAGATCCCGCTGACAGTGCTGGCAGACCGGATACAGGCCACCAGGAGGAGGACCAGCTCCTCCTGGTGCTGCATTCAGGAACTGTCGGACATTTATAGAGAGACACGAGAAAAGTACTGCAGTGCATCTCACATCATTACAGGCAGCAGCAGAAATGTTGATTCTGATCTGATACAAATTAAAACCGATGCAGGTGTCTGACAGAGGTGGAAGAAGTACTCAGATACTTCACTGCAGTAAAAGTACATAAGTATTATGAGCTTGATGTAGTTAAAGTATTGCAGTAAAAGTACATAAGTATTATGAGCTTGATGTAGTTAAAGTATTGCAGTAAAAGTACATAAGTATTATGAGCTTGATGTAGTTAAAGTATTGCAGTAAAAGTACATAAGTATTATGAGCTTGATGTAGTTAAAGTATTGCAGTAAAAGTACATAAGTATTATGAGCTTGATGTAGTTAAAGTATTGCAGTAAAAGTACATAAGTATTATGAGCTGGATGTAGTTAAAGTATTGCAGTAAAAGTAGTGGTTTGGTCCCTCTGACTGATATATTATTATATATGACATCATTAGATTATTAATAGTGAAGCATCAGTGTTAGAGCAGCATGTTACTGTTGTAGCTGCTGGAGGTGGAGCTAGTTTACACTACTTTATATACAGTTAGCTAGTTTAGTCCAGTGGTTCCCAACCTAGGGGTCGGGCCCCTCCAAAGGGTCAGCAGATAAATCTGAGGGGTGGTGAGATGATTAATGGGAGAGGAAAGAAGAAAAAACAAAGTTCTGATACACAAATCTGTTTTCAACTCAGCTTCAAAACGTACTTCTAATGAAAAACGGGCTCAACATTTTTCAAAATTTTTTGACATTTTATGGACCAAACAACTAATCGCTTAATTTAGAAGATAATCGACAGATCAATCGATAAAATAATCATTAGTTGCAGCCCCAGTTTAATCAAATTACCACAAAGTGAGTTCTCTTCCCACATGGTAGCTCTGGCTGTGCAGGATTCAAAGGGAACAGAACATTTTAGCCCTGAGGCCCCAAAACAGGTTGATCTGAACATGACTGTTTGTAGAAGTGTTGCTACATGTACATATTGTCCTTCATCAAAATTATCACTGGTGAAAACTATCAGTATCAGAGACAAGTGATGGACAGTAACTAAGTACTTTTACCCAATTACTGTACTGAAGTACAGTTTTGAAGTACTTGTACTTTACTTGAGTATTTCCATGTGATGCTACTTTATACTTCCACTCCACTACATTTCAGAGGGAAATATTGTACTTTCTAATATAACAAGCTTTTAAAATACAACACATTGTTAAAGATGAAACCAGTGGTTTCCAACCTTTTTGTCTTTTGACGTCTTACAAAAAGCAGTGTGTAGTCCGGGTCACATTTCACATGTCTATGAGTTGTTAACAGCTCCACCAAATAGTGATTTTTCCCTCTAAACTTCTCACATGCTTTCATTTCAATAAATGTTCAAATGATCCAATATTTCAGCAAAAATCAAAGATTAGAGAAAAAGTCCAAAAACTGAAAACAGATTTGTGTATCAGAACTTTGTTTTTTCTTCTTTCCAATACTTTAACTACATCAAGCTCATAATACTTATGTACTTTTACTGTAGTAGGACTTTTCATGCAGGACCTGTACTTGTAATGGAGTATTTTTACTGAAGTATGTGAATACTGTCTCCACCGCTGACTGTCAATAAAGTTTTGTTGACAGAATCATCGACGTCACAGCTATGGCGTCCGCGGCGGACGGTTGGAGCTGGTTTCCAGCTTTAGCGCTCGGAGTTTCTCTTCTGAAATGTCTGTTCATCAGCGCCTAGTGAGTGTAAATACTCTGCAGTGAAATAACAGCGAGTTACATGAAGATCTGCAGCTTCAGGACGTTATTTTTCATTTATTAAACGAACGTTTAAAAGCTGCAGCGGCTCCTGTTAGCATCCGGCTAACAGCCTGAGCAGCGTAACGTACATCCAGAATATGTTTTAAACTGTTTGTCAACGTTAAGAAAGTTGCTAAAACGACTCCCTTCAACACGATAAATTATAAATGTTTGTAGTCGTTGGTTATATGAGACTTTACAGGTTTTATTGATGTACATTTAACGTGACGTGTATTTAAATTTCGGCTTCTGCAGCCAAACAGCCTCAAGATGGCGCCGTTTTTCATTAGAAGTTCGGTTTGAAGCAGAGATGTGAAGTTAAATACAGATTATTATTAGTTATTAGAGTCAAACTAAGACAGTTATTAACAGGTATTAAAATGATGATATTATTCTTGCTTTTATATCCTGTGTGGAAGCTTCAGTCCTCAGAAATATAATATAGTATAATTTCATATCTGTCCCACCCAGAGTCTCAATCAACTACAGGTGAATTATGCATTAATCCATCAGGTGTTCCCGCTTTCTGTAACATTCAAACCTTATTATCTTTGTTCATCACTTCATCATCAACCTGATGCATATGTGCTGTTGTCTTCTGGCTGCAGGGTTTATAGAAACACAATAAAGACCTTATTTATCTGCTGAAATACACGTTTTGTTACAATAATACTTAATTGTCTGGACTGAATTTGTGGCTTTATTTCTCTCACTTGTAGTGGTGATATAATTATATCCAAAATCTGTTAATTATCTATTTAAATATTCATTTACGCCTCATTTTCTCAATTTACTTAACTTTGCTCTCATTACTTTTAATTTAACGTCCTTTTCTTTCTTCTTCTGTGTTGTTTTACTGTTTAGACTCTGAATATTATAAATAAAGTTTTTTGGAAGAATAAAAGAAAAGTTCCAGTTTAACAATAAGAAATCTGGATCTCAGCACTAGTTTTAACACAACTGATCCTGCTACGAGTCCAAAGGATCAGGAGAAATAATATAATATGACCTGAAATTCAGTAATAATGAGAGAACGAACTGATTTAATGTTGCTGTTATTTCATCACATGCAAATTAGCAAAATTTCAGTCAAATACTGAAAACTGACAGGATTGTGTTTGTGTTCCTTCACCTGTAGCTGAATGTACGTTTGCTGTTAAGTCACAATAATAATATGAATAATATGAATAATATGAATAATATGAATAAATGAAGTTTGGTTTGAAGTGTTGTTAACCTGCTGCTGTGTGTCCGTCAGTCACTCCACAGACTTCGAGGTGCACAGGAACTGGTTGGCCATCACTCACAGTCTGCCGGTGTCCAGGTGGTACTATGAGGTCAGTCGACCTGATCACATGACCAAACACACACCTGGTGCACGCGCTCTCACAGGAAGTGTGTGTGTGTGTGTGTGTGTGTGTGTGTGTGTGTGTGTGTGTGTGTGTGTTCTGTCATGTGGTTTTTCTCTTAATTTATTATTGGTTCATCTTATTTTGTTCATCTCTCAGTCACAGAATGAAATAAATCTGCATTTGATTGTAATCTGAATCTATCCTGCTGATGTTAATGATCTGTACAACATGTGACGTCGTCTGTCATTAGCGCCTCGCTCATCATCATCTTCCTCTCGTGGTTTTAATATTTTTTTCCGTCCTTACAGAACACGTCGGAGTGGACCCTGGACTACCCGCCGCTGTTCGCCTGGTTCGAGTTCGGTCTGTCCCGCGTCGCTCAGCACTTCGACAGCGACATGCTGGCGGTGGAGAAGCTGAACTACGCCAGTCCCGCCACCGTCCTCTTCCAGAGGCTGTCAGTCATCTTCACCGACCTGGTTTTCATCTTCGCTGCCAGAGAGTCAGTCCGCAGTCTGATCAGAGTCTCTGATTCAATCTGCATCCATCTCACACACACACACACACACACACAGACACACACACACACACACACACACACACAGACACACACACACGCACACAGACACACACACACACACACACACACACACACACAGACACACACACACACACACACAGACACACGCACACACACACACACACACACACACACACACACACAGACACACACACACGCACACAGACACACACACACACACACACACACAGACACACACACACACACACACAGACACACGCACACACACACACACACACACACACACAGACACACGCACACACACACACACACACACACACACACACACACACACGCACACACACACACACACACACACACACACACACACACACAGACACACACACACGCACACAGACACACACACACACACACACACACACACACACAGACACACACACACACACACACAGACACACGCACACACACACACACACACACACACAGACACACACGCACACACGCACACACACACACACATCATTAGAATCACGGCTGCGACTAACGATCTCTAGTTTTGTCTATAAAATGTCAAAATGTCGTTATAATTTACCAGAATCAGGTCTTTAAATGTTATTTTGTCCTGACTGGAGCTGCAACGATTAGTCGATTAATTGATCAACAGAAGTTTCATCTGCAACTATTGTGATGTTTGAATCATTTTTAGTCATTTTTTTAAGTAAAAATGTAAAACATTTGCAGGTTTTAGCTTCTTGAATGTGTCTCAAATGTAATGTTTTTCTGTGTCATATATGATATATATGATGTCTATCAAATGTCAAAAGCCTGTTTTAATATTTAAGAGCCCAAAGCGACGTCTTCAAATGTCTCGTTTTGTCCGACAAACATTCACGAATCCAAAGTCTGATCATCAGTTTATGACACAGAAAAACATTGAAGTCTTCAGTTATCAATATAGATGATTTGATGCTTTATTATAATACATAAACTGAATATCTTTGGATTTATAACTGTTGATCAGACAAAATGAGACATTTGAAGACGTCGGGTTTTTTTCAAGATTTTATGACATTTTATAGACAAAACGATTAATTTATCAATTAAAATAAAACAGTCAGTTTATTATCATATTCTGTATCAAAAAGAAAAACATTAAATCATCACATTTGAGAAGCTAATCCAGTTAATTTTGCTTAAAAAATGGTGAAAACAATTATTCAGTTATAAAAAATAGTTGCAGATTGATTTAATGTGGATCAATTAATTGATTAATTATTGCAGTTTTTGTTTTTTCTTTCTGTATTAAAGTGAAGTTAAAACACAAGAACAGGTTGAAATAATTTTCCTCAAATTGAATAAAAAGAGCAAATGAATGGATGAATCTGATTGGCTGTCGTCCTCCAGGTGCTGCAGGTGTGTTCAGGAGCAGAAAGGCTCGCGGGACATCCTGAACCAGCCGCCCTTCGTCCTGGCCGTTCTGCTGCTCTGGAACTTCGGCCTCCTCATCGTCGACCGTATCCTTCATCTCTGACCTTGAACGCAACATCAGATATAAACTTTTATCACATCAAAGTCATTCAGTCAAAAGTTTTTAGTATTTTGGATCCGGAGGCAGGAAAAGAAACTGATGTTTTTTCTTTTTTTCACACTTTAAACTGAATAAAAAGTGTGAAAAACTTTTAGGAAACTTTTGCTGCTTAGTTGTTTGGTTCAGTTTGGTTTGTTGATCCAGTTGAAGGATTTTAATCTGAAACATCAGACAGCAAAGCAAAGGTGAGCGAACTCTTAATGACACCAGAGAAGATCAATAAACGCAGCACTGACCTGCTGTCAGTCACCACCTGATGATGCACCAAACCTGTCGGGTCATGTGACCTGATGTTTACATCAAACTCGTCTGGTTTGTAACGAGTCAGTGAACACGAAGCGGAAAATACCTAATTAAAAAAAAAAAAGATTTATAATGACAACACACATTAATAAACATTTCTGTAAATGTGTTGGTGTTAGTCGCCCAATAGTTGTTCTATAGTCTCTATAGTTGCTCTATAGTCTCTATAGTGACTCTATAGTCTCTATAGTTGCTCTATAGTCTCTATAGTCACTCTATAGTCTCTATAGTCACTCTATAGTCTCTATAGTCACTCTATAGTCTATATAGTTGCTCTATAGTCTCTATAGTCACTCTATAGTCTCTATAGTCACTCTATAGTCTCTATAGTCACTCTATAGTCTATATAGTCGCTCTATAGTCTCTATAGTTGCTCTATAGTCTCTATAGTGACTCTATAGTCTCTATAGTTGCTCTATAGTCTCTATAGTTACTCTATAGTCTCTATAGTTGCTCTATAGTTACTCTATAGTCTCTATAGTTGCTCTATAGTCTCTATAGTTACTCTATAGTCTCTATAGTTGCTCTATAGTTACTCTATAGTCTCTATAGTTGCTCTATAGTTACTCTATAGTCTCTATAGTTGCTCTATAGTTACTCTATAGTCTCTATAGTTGCTCTATAGTCTCTATAGTTACTCTATAGTCTCTATAGTTGCTCTATAGTTACTCTATAGTCTCTATAGTTGCTCTATAGTCTCTATAGTCTCTATAGTTGCTCTATAGTTGCTCTATAGTCTCTATAGTTGCTCTATAGTCTCTATAGTTACTCTATAGTCTCTATAGTTGCTCTATAGTCTCTATAGTTGCTCTCTAGTGACTCTATAGTCTCTATAGTTGCTCTATAGTCTCTATAGTTGCTCTATAGTGACTCTATAGTCTCTATAGTTGTTCTATAGTCTCTATAGTTGCTCTATAGTGACTCTATAGTCTCTATAGTTGCTCTGTAGTTACTCTATAGTCTCTATAGTCGCTCTACAGTCTCTGTAGTCACTCTACAGTCTCTATAGTCACTCTACAGTCTCTATAGTCACTCTACAGTGCCTCCTGGAGCTCAGAGGCTAAATCTGGCTGAATGGAGGACAGGAGCTCTCTGCCAGGATACTTCTTGCTTTCTTCCTCGTCCTTTCTGTAAAAGGTTGATTTTTTTCTAAGGATGTCTTCATCTTTAAAAACATTTTCATTATTTTTTTATCATCTCACACACTGAATAAAAAATCTCACATGTATCCAAAGGTTCATCACTGTGGGAATTGATTGATAGATTTGTTCTTTTCATCATATTGCCGACTATGAACAGAACATGTGATAGATTTTCAGTGTAATTTGTCTTTTTTAGGCTCAGAACTCGATGAACATGATGTTTGTTCCTTGACGTTTTCTCTCAGATATTCATTTCCAGTATAACGGCTTCTTGTTTGGTTTCCTGCTGCTGTCGATTGCAAAACACCTGCAGGTACAAACCTCCAGACGCTCCAGACGTGACTTCATGTAACTCTAAATGTACGACATGAAGAAGATGATTTTAATTCAACAAACAGCTTCAGTCTTTGTCTTGTTGTTTGTGTCGAACAGTCTCGACACCTGCAGGGGGCGCTGCTGTTCTCCATCCTGCTCAACCTGAAGCACATCTACCTGTACGTGGCTCCGGCCTACGGCATCTACCTGCTGAGGAGTTACTGCTTCACTCAGGACAACAAAGGTACACAAACACACATGTGTGACAGCTGTATCGATTAACTCAGAAGTGTACTGTTCAGTCAGAAGAACACGGCTGACACAGTTTCAGTGTAGACGCAGTAAGACACTGGGCCTAATGCAAGAAGAACTCGTACCAACAGATTTGTTCTAAAGAGGCACAAACGAGTGATTCAAGGACATTTGTGACATTCATCAGTTTTCTCTTTACCTTGTGAGATCACATGAGAATCCATCTTGTCAGGCTTCAAGTTGTGTGTTTGTGTCTGAACCACCGATGGTTCGGACCAATCAGGACTCTTGTGATCTTGTGAATCCAGCTGCCTCACAAAGGTAAGACGGTGATGGACAGGTGGTTCATCCAATCAGCTGCGGTTTCCAAGGACGACTTCTCAGCTCGAGTTCAGAACTGAAGAAGTCATGAACAGACGGTTTGACTTTATTCACAAGAGGAGAAACACTTAGTATTATAACGTCTTAATCTGAATTAATTTGGAGTTTAAATATGATACTGAAGTCAACTAAAATAAAATATATATATTTCCTGGCTTTATATAGCAGCATCATGTTGACAGTGTAACATCAGCTACTGGAGGCTCTAATATTCTCTCCTCTAATATCTCTGTGACGTCACATGACGCCTCTCATATTAATCACGGAGTGTCTTGCTTTAGAAAGATGTTTTTAGCGTCTAACTTCACGTCAAAACCTTCGCTCTTTATTTCTGTCACAGTGTATTAATTTAATTAACATTTTCTAATTGTTTCGGATCCTCTTCTGCTGACACTCCTGAACTTAACTTGAAGCTCCGCAGTGTGAAATTCTTTTATTTACTGTTTGGTAACATTTTTATGAATGAAACTCACCCACAAATGGAGCAAAACAGTCACCTCATACAGACATGTTAGCGGTAGGTGACCTTCATCAGGCCAAAACGAGCGATTCACGACAAGTTTGGGCAGTTAAGAGAGTTTGTTGAATCTGACTTGGAACTCTCGTACGAGCAAATCTCTCAGATAAAAGTACGAGATTTTTGTGGATAAAAATCTGGAAACATTCTTGCATGAGGCCCAAAATCCAGTAACGCACCAGACGCCGCGTAGCAACCACTGAGTTCACTGAACACCCAAACAAAAAGTGTGTTTTTCTCAGGCAGCCAGTACATCTAAATGTACCTTTTCTAGTTCTGTTATTAGTCCGTAACAATGAGTGTGTTTGTGCAGACGGTTCAGTCAGGTGGAGCAGCTTCAGTCCGCTGCGTCTGGTCGCTCTGGGCGGCATCGTGGTCTCCGTCTGCGCTCTGTCCTTCGGCCCGTTCATCGCCATGGTGAGTTCAGTCTCCTCCAGCTTAGATGAGTTCAGACACAGAGAAGAAGAAGAGTTCACTTAAATCTGAACGTTTGGTTTATCATCCTGAACGCTGATGAAGACGTGTGTGTTGTGTTTTCCAGGGGCAGCTCCCTCAGGTCCTCTCCCGTCTCTTCCCCTTCAAACGGGGCCTCTGTCACGCCTACTGGGCCCCGAACATCTGGGCGCTCTACAACGTCCTGGACAAAAGCCTGGCGACGCTCGGTGAGACTCTGAGTGTAATTCTGTCTTCTGTTATGAAGGTTTGAAACAGCTCCAGTGAGGATAAAGACTCATGAAACTGTTTAATATCTGCTGGTTTTTTGTTTTTTTTTCTTCCAGGCGTTCGTCTGAAGCTGCTGGACGAGGCGGAGCTTCCTCGAGCCTCCATGACGGGCGGGTTGGTTCAGGAGTTCCAGCACTCGGTCCTCCCCTCCGTCTCTCCCTCCATCACACTCGTCTGCACTCTGCTGTCCATCCTGGTGAGTCGCGACTTATTAATTCATCCTTACATGTGAGCGTCCCGGATGTTAAAGCAGCTATAATCAGTATTTCTATTATATCAGAGACTCTGCAGCTCCTTTCGGCTTTACGGAGCTTTATAGTGAGTTTCAGCTCATTCTGGTTCACTCTCAGCGTCTCATAACGTCGTTTTCAGAGTAAAAGCTGTAAAAAGCCGCTGTACACTACCTGCTCACAGTTAGCTGTAGACTAGCTGGTGAACATAGTGGAGCATTTAGCAGCTAAAGAGCCAGATATTTCCCTCAGGAGTTGGTGGAGAGTAAAAACAGAACTAAAAGAGAGAGAATATTGGACTCACATTCACCAGGTGGACAGAAACACGACTCCACATGAATGATAATGTTGCTCCGTAACTGCTGGATGTGGAAATAAGCAACTGTTTGCTAACATGTTAGCCACAACTGCTCTATAAGCTGATAATATGACAAAGATGCTTTTTACAGAATATTCTGCTGAAAACAAGTGAACAAAAAACATCATGTCAAGTTTCTTGAACCAGATTAAAACTATAAAGGATCAAGAACAGAACCCTGAGGAACGCCACAAGTAATTATTGACATTATCAATGTGACGATAATGTTGCTCCATAGCTGCTGGATGTGGAAATAAACAACTGTTTGTTAACAAGTTCAACACATCAACTTAAAGCTGATGATGAGTCAGAGTTAATGTTCACTACAAAACATCAGTTAATGCAGGTTTAAGTCATAAAATAACAAGTTTAATGAAAAGTATCAGTCTGGTATCGACCTGAAGTTTCACTCTTAACTTTCTGTCTCTGCAGCCGGCGGTGGCGTCCATCTGGCGGCGTCCTCGTGGTGCTCGTGGTTTCCTGCGCTGCCTGCTGCTCTGCGCTTTGGCCTCCTTCATGTTCGGCTGGCACGTCCACGAAAAGGCCGTCCTCATCGCCATCCTGCCTCTGAGGTCAGCCAACGATACATCCGGTGATATTTTACAGCGTTCTTAATGCTGTCAGTACATTAAGAGATAATGGTGTTATTACTGTAGAGCAGGAGACAGGAATAGTTAAGTTTGATTCCTGGAAGTGTTTCAGTTCTTCTGCACTGGAATCAATCATTGAAGACATTAAGGGAAGCTGTAACATGTCCTACTCTTCATACTGGCCCTGAACGCAACTACGCTGTAAGAGATGGAGGACAAACTCATAACGATACAAAACAAAAACATTTTGAACATATTAAATGTCTAAGTCCAGTTAGAAACCAGAGAAAAAAGAAGCTGTTGAAACATTTGACGTCAAAGTTTCTCCAAAACTTTTTGTGTGTTTTTCTTCTTGTAGCATCCTGGCGGTTGAGAGCAGAGAGGATGCTGGGATCTTCTTGATACTGACCACTACAGGTCATTACTCGCTGTTCCCGCTGCTCTTCACCCCGGCAGGTAAACACCAGACAGACAGACAGACGGGCTGGAAACTATTCTTTGGGACAATTTCTAATTCAGGAAACCTTTAAAAACCCTGAAAAAGTGTAATTTTCCTAAACTGAAAGGGGGCATATTCTGCTTTTTGTGATATTCTGTTATTTATATCGTGTTCTGATGTCGGATGTTAAGCTTGATTCCAAAACTTGAGGTGAACGTATGTAGAAATGCTGCCTGCAAGTCAAAACTCAGGGCTTCAACCTGCTCTGAACACTTTGTTTGCAACGCTTTTTTTATACCTTGCTCATAGCCTTGGTTGCTAAGGTGGTTGCTAAGGTGGTTGCTAAGGTGTTTCCATGTGTTGTTCAGCTCCAACATGTACGGATGGATTTGAGAAGTTGACATTTGGAGTAAAGAAGGAGAAAAAGAAGTGAAATCCTGCTACTATAGTTTGTTTACGTAGCCTCCGGAGCCGGAGGAAGCTTCCTGAAAGCTGACCAATCAGAACAGAGTGGGCTCATCAGGAGGCGGGGCCTTAAAGAGACAGGAGCTAAAACTGCCTGTTTCAGACAGAGGCTGAACTGAGGGGCTGCATAAAGGACCAGGAGAAGATAAATAAGGAGTTTTTATTCCAGTAGAGACCCAGAATATAAATATAGAGGCTGGAAATGTGCAGATTATGTCCTCTTTAAGGACTTGTAATATCTTGAAACCAGTTCTTAAAGGTCTTTTTTCTGCCCATTTATTGTCAATGTGTTTTTATGTTTTTCTTGATTTTGAATTTAATCTAAAGTTAATTTTTAACGCCGCCTCTTTGAGACTGAAAAACATCCTGACACTCTCTTCTATCGGCTTGTATTTCCACGGTAACTAAATGAAGTAACTTGATATTTTGATATTTTGTGTTTTGCAGAGCTGCCCATCAAAGTCGTGCTGATGCTGATGTTTACGATCTTCTCCTTCACCGCTCTGAGGAAACTCCACAGGTGGGAGAAAAAACACCTTTTCAGTCAAGATTTTAGCAAAAACAAACAAACTTTAATCACATTTTATTGGTTGATCATCTGTTTTCTCTCTCCTCTCAGTGGTCAGGGCTCTCTGCTCCATCCTCTGGAGGTCGTCTACCTGTTGGGCCTGGTCGCCGTAGCGATCGCCTGCGAGGTCGTCTTCCCTCTGTCGCCGTGGCAACAGAAGCTGCCCTTCCTCCCCCTGCTGGCGACCTCGGTGTACTGCTCTCTGGGCGTCTGCTACTCCTTCCTGCGTCTGTACGTCAGTCTGCTGAGACGCGAGGAGAAGCCCAAACAGCTGTGAGACGTCGTCCTGTACCCGAAAGGTCACAGGTCAGATCCCCCCCACCCCCACCACCCCCCCGACAGCTACACAGCCGTCCGTCCTGCACACGTGCCCCTGAGCAAAACACTGACAGACTGGCGGTCGGTCCTGCTCCGGTTTAAATGTTCGGCTTGTTTTCCTTCTTCCTGTCGAACGCTGACCACGTTCATCCAGATGTTTCCAGCAGCTGCAGCAGAATTATGAAGCAGAAAATGTTGTCTGTTTGTCGTTACAGTAGTCGACTTACTGGTCTGCAGCCTCCTAAACTCTCTCTGGTTCAGTTTGTGTTGTTAGAGCTGCTTTATGATCAACATGTGATAAAAACAGACACAACAATCCTCCCAAACCAGGGCTGTGCGACATGAACAAAACCTCATATCTTAATATAGATCATTTCACCAGTTTAATTATGATATAGCACATTATCTGTAAACTCAATGAATCAATAGTTTCTGGTCCATGTCAGACTTTTCATACCTGAACCCTTCTTATAGGTACAAACTCCTCGTTTTGTCTTCTTTTGTGTGAATAACATTAATAAATTCTTGTTTTTTTACTCGCAAAGCTTTTATTGCACTTACAGTAATATAACGAGTGTAGCTGACGTCAGCTTGAGAACGTCACCTGGTTGACTGTCTCTCCTCTGCTCCGCTGTGTGCAGCACACGGAGGGCTTAACGCCGCCCTCGCTGAACCGTAAATGACAGCAAAACGCAGTAGAGACTCTCACACTGAGCTGAAAGGAAACGGCTGCACATAAATAAACACAGTGTCTACTGCGTTCAGCGAGAGCGGCGTTAAGACCTCCGTGTGCTGCACACAGCGGAGCAGAGGAGAGACAGTCAACCAGGTGAAGTTCTCAAGTTGATGATGTCTACACTCGTTACATTACTGTAAGTGCAATAAAAGCTTTGCGAGTAAAAAGCCAAGAAGAGAAATTCATTAATGTAATCAGACTCCAAAAGATAAAAATATTGCTGTAAAGAGTTTGATCTATAAACGATGGACATTTCTCTATCATCATATCACACAGCCCTGTCCCAAACCATCATAGTTCACATATTTAAAGGTCTGTGGAGCTGAAAATGCCCCAGAGATGATATTTATTATCCTGTTTGCACAGATAATAACTCACCGATGCAGCACGGTGATCGGTTTACAGGATCCGGCGTCATGGCGGCCGTTTCACTTCACTGGAAATATTTCAGCCACATTTCTAACAGTGAGAAGAAATGTTGGGCTGTTATTTGTTGTGTTTTTCAGCGTATTGAACACACGTCTGCAGCTCGTTTAGATGGTGACAGATGCAGGTGACGACTGCTGGTTAACGAAGTGTTTATGATCCATGAAATCTACATAAATATCAGAAACCTGCATTAAACCCTCATGTTTCATTCTGAGCGGCGCTGACAAAGGAGCGACCAGGAGCCGCTAAAGACGTCACGTTTCCAGCTGAAAGCAGCCGATGGATCGAACAAACTGACCAGTAGTGAAGAACTACTTCCTGTTTTTAAGTAACGTGGACCAAAACAAAACTGAAAGACAGATGATGAAGGACATTTACGATGTTTCTTTTTCTATATTTTCAAATAAAAATAAAAATAAATTGATCCTGTTTGCATTTGTAATAATTAGGGTCCTCGCCCTTAGACAGAGGACTACTGTAAAACTGTAGTCCTCTGCCTACAGACAAGGAACCTGTTGTTTTTTGTGTGTTTGTTTGTTTGTTTCTTTATTATTACGCCACTTCAACCCTAAATTTGACCCCCTAAACATGCTCAAAAACTCACCAAATTTGGCACACACATCAGGTCTGGTGAAAAATTTGATAAAATGTAAAAATAAACCACTAAAGTGCCAAAATGTGCTCTTTAGCGCCACCTATGTAACTAAAATGGCTGCCACGGCCCGTAGGAATGTCGTAGAGAGATCAAACCAAAACTCAATTATTCGTCTCATCAAGACCTACAAATCGTACACTGACACCCCTGACCTAAATCCAACAGGAAGTCTGCAATTAGCCTTTCAAAATAAGACTTTGCCTCAATTTTGGCCCCCGACAAATGCTATCTCCTCCGAGGGCGTTAATGGTATCGACTTCAAACTGTAATAGGTGACTTATGACACTGTGCTGAAAAAAAGTTTTGGATTTTATGAGCCCTGAAAGTTGCAGTGCTACATCACCCTTACAATGTAAAAAACAATGGGGAAGCATGAACTTTATGTCAAACAGAGGCTTCTGACGTCTAAACTATAAGTCTGACCACTTTCAAACCTGTATCAATGGATTCGCCACGAATTTTCCTACTAAAATATGATTTTTAATGTGAGATTTGGCCAAAGTCATGGGATTTATGAGGATATTTCACAAGAAGCGTACTCTAAAATCCTCCTCTCCAGCTGCTCCTGGTGATGTCACTCCCTCAGTGCTGTGAAACATTCCACAATACACACTCATTATAAAATCACAGGAGGAGCAAGAAAAGACTTTAAAACTCACACTCTAATATCTCAAAAACAATAAAAGATAGAAAAAACATGTAAATTCAAGATTTTTAGGTCAAAGTCTCGCGACTCATTTAAAGTTCAAATGAAGTTTGTATCTAAAACTATGTGGAAGCAGTAAATGTTCAAAAAGGTGTGGGTTCACTGACACTCTCCATTCAAATCAAACTTTCACCAGGTCATGTGGGTTAAAAGTCTTTACTTTTCTAAAGATAAACTTGATGAAAATTAGGAAAATAATTTGTTTTACACACAAACTCATCAAGAGTTTTCAATTTACTAATTGAATTTCAAGTGAATGGGCCCAAAACTTTCATGAGTTTGATGACAGACATGTCTCACCCTGCAGAAAATTCTCATCCTGTCAATCAATCTTTCAAAATAAAAGCACACCACACTTGTAATAAATATCCCTCAGTTTTAAAAAGCAAAATGATCTGATCCCGACGGGCCAGAGTGCGAGGTCCAGCTGGATTCAAACATCTGAGAAAAGATGTAAATTCCTGCAGCAGGTGAGTAAAAACATCAATAATAATAATAATAATAATACAGTTTGGTTGGTTCAGAGTTTAAATGAAAGCCGTGAAGTTTGTTTAAAAACTTTATTGATAAGGCAACACACATGATTTGTTAAAATGAACATCTTCACTGTAAATATCTATTGCACGATGAGAACTGTTAGTGTTGTTGTAACCTGCAGATCAGATCTTTATGTACGACTATTAGTTAGCAGCTTAAGGACAAAATGGCCTCTAACCAAACTATACAGACAACTTCAAACATTCCCCTCCAGCCTGGTCTCATCTCACACCTCATTGTATAAAAGTAAAAAGATTTAAAACACTTAAAATCATTCAGTTGAACTTCTGGTGGTCCCTGGTGGTCTATAAACCATATAACCACAATGACCACGGTTCGATTCCCGGCTGGGGGAACCTGGTCACATGTCACACCGCACCCTCTTCCTGTTTACTGTCTCGCTACGCTGACTCGTAAATAACGGCAAAAAAAAAAACAGCAAACAAAAAAAATAAATCTTTAAAATAAGTGAAATAACATGTTCTGCATCCAGACGTCATTGCTGCTCGTTTATGTTTGTTGTTGTGTTTATTTGTGTTTATTTGTGTTTATTTTGGTGAAGATTTTTAAATTTTAAACTTTTGAGAAATGAAGGAAATAGTGAAAGAAAACCTAAAAAGTTTGAATGTTTTCAATCGGAAACATGAAACGTTTGGTTTAACTGGGTTTTTACAGTTGTTGCTCATTAAAACTGAACATTCAGAAACGGTTTGGCTGCGTTCACACTACAGGCCTTAACGCTCGATGGCGTTCATGTGACATGTCGTTTCCTCCGGTGTGAACACGCTTAAGATCCTAAACTGCAGCGTGAAACTGCAAATGTTGTTTTTCAGGGGAGAAAACCTGCTGTTTTAGTCTGGAGGAAGAAACAAAACAGAGAGAAAAGAAATGTATCCGACAGTGTGAACATGGTGTACTGTCACCTCTGACTGGCTTCTTCTCCATGACAACAGCAGCTGAGGCTTATGGGTATTGTAGTTTTTAGAGCTGTCCACCAAACGGACTTAAAAAAAACAAACAATTTCTCAGAAAAGAAGTTGAAAAAAATCAAACTGGTGGTCAGAACATAAACATATATGATGGTTGAAACATCCAGGAGAGTTTCTATGTCCAGTAACACTGAGGAGGAAACATCTGAAATGAGAAAAACCAAATAAGGAAAAACACTTTGCAATTCTATAAGCGAATCTCCCAAAATGTTGAACTATTCCTTTAAAGAGTTGGTACAGACTCTGCAGCTTTAATCAGTAACACCTCACTGCACAAGAGATGGAAGAGAAAGAACAGAATCCTAAAAGTCTCTTTGGTGACATACTAACTAATAAAACCTTGTCTGGGTTACCCTGAGAACCTGGTTTGTCCTGGTTTGTCTCGGTTTGTCCTGGTTTGTCCTGGTTTGTCGGTTTGTCCTGGTTTGTCCTGGTTTGTATTGGTTTGTCCTGGTTTGTCTCGGTTTGTCCTGGTTTGTCCTGGTTTGTCCTGGTTTGTCTCGGGTGTCTCTTGTGCAGTAACTGACCTGGTTCTACAGGAGCTCAGGTGAATCAGGTTTTTGAGGATTATCTGGTTCTTGGAAACGCTGCTCGGCTCTGAGGTGGAAAATGGATTAACTGAACTTCAGCTGAGTCTTTTTTAAAGTATAAAACTATAATTTTGAGTGTGTTCGTGTTTAGAAGCAGCTCGTTTTTCAAGCTTTCAGCTCATATTTTGTGTCTCTCCGGCCTGCAGGAGGCTGTTGAGTCTCAGCTGACTGTAAATCCGCTCCGTTACAGATCAGCCTGCTAAAGCCTTTAGAGCGATAAGAGGATCAAAGACCTCAGAGCAAAGATCACTGCAGGACAAGCTCCCAGCATGCACTGCAGGGCAGGCTCCCAACCATGCATGTATAATAAGAGCTGGATAGGGCGCAGCCGCTTGGCCTTGCGTCCATTTTTCCCAGTGGCCACTTGCGGTATTGCAGCGAAAAATCCCACTGCGGCCCAACAAGGCCTGTAAAACTGTTGACAGGACGCCTCGAACTGCAAACATCAGTTATGACTCTTTCTATGATGAACTTTTGGTTTTATGTTTGTAAAACTTTCCTCGAGCCGAGAAAAGCAATTTAAAAATCCGTGACGTCATCACAATGTAAAGTCTATGGACCGAGCATGAGCACAGGAACATGTGGGCGGGGCCAGCGGGGGAAACACTACTGCGCATATTCAGTGGTCCACACAACGCGGAAGCAAACCCGGAAGCTAGAAACTTTTTGCCGTATGCGCCAGGCGAGCAGTTCCTGTAGGACTGAATGGGCGCCATTTTTTGTCCGGTATCCAGCTCTTATAATACATCCATACTCCCAGCATGCACTGCTCACACAGCTGAGATAGAAAGATGTTTTCTGACGTCGATACAAATATCTGCACAAACACATGAACAATAATGAAATGAACCAAAGTACAGAATTGTTCCAAACGGCACTGAAGTGATTGTTTGTTTAGTAGAAAAACTGAACTGTTTTCTGCTTTTCTCTGTTTTCTATCATTTTAAACTGAATCTCTTTGTGCTTCAGACATTCGAAGGCGTCACAAACATTTTATAGACTAAACGATCATTAAATTAACTAATTAAAAATGATCCTCGGAGGAATCTGTGACGTTTTAGTCGCAGCTGGAATTTAAAACAAAACTTCAATGACTCATGTTGTTTGTTATTGGTTGCAGTTTGCTCACAGTCAGAGTTTATTCCAACAGCAGGAATTAAGATCATTATATTGATTAATCTCTCGGCTGCACTTTGAACCACATGTTGGTATTAGTAAACGATCATTTGACCCGTCGTCCTTCAATACAGTTTCTTTATCGTGCTGAACTGCTCGTACTCTGTTATTATCTAATATGAAAGATTGAACAACTTATGAAATATAGATCGAACCTCTTGAAATTTCCCCTTTAAGTAGATTTAAAGTGAGACTTTGTGAGATTTTCTGAACCAAAAGTGAGAATTAAAGGTAACAAATAGAAAAGAGTCATTAAGTCTCTGAACCGATGCGTTTGCTAACGTTAGCCAGAAGCTAACGGTCACACCAGACCGAGTCAGACTGCAGCAGGAAGTTCTGACTTCAAGTTTTCAGGTTATTATCGTTTATTTTCATGTTGTTTTTGGCCCTTACTTTGACCTTGTTTTGTAAAACACTTTGAGCTGAATCTTTGCATAAAGTTATTTCTGTTTTTAAAAGTTACTCAGTCTCACTTTAAAGTATATTTGAACCAAGTGTTCAAACCAAGCGGTAACCTCTGGGGCTGTAAAATGAAGCCAATGTAGAAGTGCCAAAAACTGCAGTTCCTTGAACGACCACTAGAGGCTCCAAAAGCGAGTCAATCCCCATAGACCCCCATGTTAAAATGTCCAACTTTACAGCAGAAATAAACATGTTTACAGTCTGGTACAAACAACGGTTTTGGTCTCTGTAGCTAATTTCCTCTTTCATGACAACTGTACGGGGGGTGAATTTTTTTTATAACTCACCTGTTTAAATTTTATTAAGCCGTAAAGTTCTGCATAATGAAGGACATGGCTGCTTTGACTGACAGGTCCACCAGCCGCTAGGTGGCTTGTTTCAGCCGTTCGGCCCCGCCTCTTTGCCCATTTTTGATTGGCTGGGAGTTGGGCAGCGTCACGCACGGCTAAGATGGCGACGGCCGGAGCGGCTCACTTTGAGCTTCAAAACCGCTCTTCAGAAACCAACGAGTGACGTCACGGTAACTACGTCCATATTTTTTATACAGTCTATGATTCAAACCCAAGAATCCATGTTTTCTATGGCTGCACCTTCCCGTCAGCTGGAAATATATTTTACATGTTTTTGCTTCATTTTAAACATTTTTCCCCCAAAATTCAGCCGGACAGATTTAAAGATGGGGATCATTTGAAAAGTTTATGATACGAGCACCAGAAATGATTTGATGATGGATGATTGATTGATGTTCGACACTCAGCTCTGGACATATTTATCTCTGGAAACTGAAAGTGAGACTCAGAATGACGGCTGGAAACAGAAACATCAAAGCGTTCAGAGTTCCTCTTTCGTCCCAACGTCTGGAGACGAGGAGCGGTGGCGGCCAATCACAGTCCATCGGCTCCTGCTGCCTCGCTCTCATCAGAACATGTCAGGTGACTCTCTGTGAGGGGGGGGGCAAGTCTTTTCTTTTTGTGTGGATGGAGGGGGGCGGGGTTTATACTTGGGGGGGGGCGGGGGTTTGGGGTTCTGCTTCAGTCAGTCTTTGTCGTCCCCGCTTTGTCGGCTCTCAGTTTGCTCTTCCCTCCACAATGATGATTAACACCGGCGTCAGGTCCATTATACTCTTCAGCATTTCCATGATGTCATCATGGCCTTTGGCACCCTCGATGAACTCCTCCAGGGTCATTTCACCTGGGGGTCAAAGGTCAAAAGACGGTTGAGGGGTTATAATGGTGCCTTTCTCAGGAAACTGTGTGTAAATGAATTAATTTTCATTTCCGTACCGTTCGTCATATCGTTGGAAATGATCCACATGACACGCAATCATACAACATATAAATACGTAGAGCTGCAATGATTAGACAATTAATTGATTAATTGTAACTATTAAATTAATCGCCAACTATTTTGATAATCGATTAATCATTTGGAGTCTTTTTTTGTTAAGAACAAAAGTCTGAATTCTCTGATTCCAGCTTGTTAAATGTGAATATTTTCTGGTTTCTGTAGTTTCTATGACAGTAAACTGAATATCTTTGAGTTATCTGATGTTTTATAGATTATAAAGATCTTGATTAATTGAGAAAATAATCGTTAGTTGCAGCTCTATAAATAAGCACTTCCTGTGCAAACATTCTTCACACAGTCAGACACTATACAGAGCAAAAATGTTCTTTATTTCAAAATCTTGCATAATGAAGTGATCATTTTTATCTCTATCTGTTGTTTGTTTGAACAGGAGGAATAATTACAGCAAGAAAAAAACATGTTTAATGTTCATTTGAGCTCCTGACTGTTGCTTTAAGACACTTGTAACTTGTGAACTGGTCCTTTTAAAAGCTGCAGTTTGCTTTAAGCTAACCAGTTTGTTAAACACAGTAACGAGTCGCCGTTCGTTACCTTCTTTCTTTATATCGATCCTCTCAAATATGAGCGAGACGATCTCCTCAGGATCGATGTCTCTGTTCCGTGTGATGTCCTGGATGGCCTGCAGAGAGCGACACAACAACAACAACAGGTCAGTGATATCAGCGGCTCCGTTTCCTTTTAACTTTTAAAAGGTCAGAATCTGCGGCTCACACAGCAGCTTCGTTCATGAGTCACTCAGATTATGAGAATAATACTGATCATTTCACCCACACTAGTTTTTATTTTCCATTACACATTTACATTTAAGCTTTTCTCTGTTTTCCATTTCAGGAACTTTAACTTTTCAAATTCAAATTTTAAATATTCTGTTTCCATTAACATTTAACTACATGCTGATTATAACATCTTATCATTAAATCTTAAATCTGGGTCAATTTGTCCTCCGCCGTCGGTGCTGCTCTACATCAGCAGACCAGGGTCGCGGATGTCCCTCAGACCGGACTGACGTCGTCGGAGTCGATCGCCCCACTTCAGCAGCTTCCTGTCGGCTGATAGATTGAGCTCATTCAGCAGATTAACACTTGTCTAATTTCAGACTTAATCCAGCCCAGTTTTCTGTTGGAGCGGCAGCGGCTTCATTCTGCTGAATCAGTTCCTGCAGGTCGGCTTCACTGTCGAGATCTGAACACTGATAGTTATACTCAACTCATCAACACTGACTTTCTCCTTTAATTTAATTTAATGGTTTTACTTCTTTGAAAGGCAACTTCAGATGTGAACAATGTGCTTAATATCATAAAACTTAAAATTTCAAGAGTTTTAAACATCCATTAACTTCTTATGGAAAGACTCACATACAGAAGAAGTACTCAGATACTTCACTGCAGTAAAAGTACATAAGTATTATGAGCTTGATGTAGTTAAAGTATTGCAGTAAAAGTACATAAGTATTATGAGCTTGTTGTAGTTAAAGTATTGCAGTAAAAGTAGTGGTTTGGTCCCTCTGACTGATATATTATTATATATGACATCATTAGATTATTAATAGTGAAGCATCAGTGTTAGAGCAGCATGTTACTGTTGTAGCTGCTGGAGGTGGAGCTAGTTTACACTACTTTATATACAGTTATCTACAGTTTGAAGTACAGTATTTGAGTAAATGTACTGAGTTTGTGTGATGAGGTGATTTATTACCGAGAAGATGGTCTCCAGTTCCTCCTTGTCGATCTTTCCGTTTCCGTCCTGGTCGAACAGTTTAAAGTACCACTTTAGTTTCTGGTTGATTTCTCCTTTCAGCATCAGACTGATGGCTGCGATGTATTCCACAAAGTCGATGTAACCGTCCTGCAAGACAGAGAACAAGGACGTTAAACCCTGATGATGCTAAACTATGATTTCTATAAATGAATGTTTGGTCAGATTTGTAGTTTTATTATTTCTTTTTTTATTATAATCTTTCTGCTTGTATCAAGAAAACATTTAACATTTGATAACTTTGGCTTCTTTTGTCCAGTGAAACAAAGCAGAGTTTTACTTTCAGCTTTCAGCAGTTTCTGACGCTGAAATCTAACTGATACTAAAATTAAACACTTTCACTTTCTAATTACAGTAACTAGAGTTTATTCTGCTTGTTGACTGATCGTAATCTTAACACCTGAATATAACAACAAAATAGAAAACTGCACAAAAAACAAATATTAAGAAACAGACATGATGATGATGAAGAGTCTGAACACTGTTATTGACCCGTAATGAAACGTTTGATGTAGAAAAACCTAGAAATTACGTTCAAATTGTTTCCTAATTACGTTAATTAACACAAGCTTCACATCCTGAGTTCTGAGTTTACATTTACACGACTAAAACACTTTGATTAAAGGATCATTCTGCTGATTTTCTATCTTCGTCTACATGTTTCGATCCAAACCAACAATGAACTGATCTGCTAACAAGTATTGTGTGTGTATCTACAGTCTGATATATCTGATTAAAAACACGTCAGTGAGTCACACCGCTGCACTGAGTCATGTTCCTTCATCATGAAGAGTTTGATCACGTCAGTTTGTTTAGAAACTAGTAACAGCATCACACAGAGACTGACAACGTGAAGCTGCAGGTGTCTGAACTCAACGGCTTCAGAAAACGTGATTCAGCAGCGTTAGTTTGGTCGAATATAAACATATTTTCTAGGACGCAGAGGTTAGAAATGTGGACTTTGCTGTGAAACGGCTCGACCTAAAGATGTTTTTGGGACAGTTTTGATCCTCCAGGAATCATCAGCTTTTCTTCTACCTGCATTTCTGCTTCACTCTGTTCTTCTGTCTCTTCATACAAATACAATATTTACTTCTTACAAACAACTACACACACAGGATCTGTTTTGTCTTGTTGTCTGTACATGTTGTTAAAATTGTTATTTTGTCCATTAAAGGACCAGTTCCCAGTGTTTCCAGTGTGTTAAACCAGCAGTCAGGTGTCTGTAATCATTCCTCCTGTTCATACTGGATATTAAAACATCCTTCAAATGTGCTTTCAATGGAAGTGATGGAGGATAAAATCCACAGTGTGTCCACACAGTCATTTAAAAGTCTGTGTGAAGCTTCTATTCAGCTTCAGCAGTCTGAGTTAGTCATATCAAGTGGATATCTGACACATTTACAGTCTTTTTAGCATCAAATTCCCTCTTTGTGTTTCCCTGTTGAGCTGCAGGTGGAAGTATAGTAACAAAAAGAGGAACTTTGGCACTAAAAAGACTGTAACGTTGAAAGATATCTACTTGATTTGACTCATTTGGACGCTGAAGCTTCATATTAGCTTCAGACTGTGGATTTTGTCCTCCATCACTTCCATTGTAAGGTCATTATGAAGGGATCTTCTAATGGTCAGTATGAACAGGAGGAATGATTACAGCAAGAGAAACAGCTTTAATGTTCATTTGGGCTCCTGACTGTTGCTTTAAAACACACTTGATAAACTGTGAACTCGTCCTTTAAGAGCTGTGTTTCATCTGACCAACAGTCCAAAACCCAAAGATGTTCAGTTTAATGACAGAAAACCTGAAAATATTCAGATTACAGAAACTAAAATCTGTTTTTTTTTTTTGCTTGATTATTGACTTTAACAATTAATTGAAAAACATTCAAGTGAGATCAGAGAAAGAGGCTACTAAAGTAAAATACTAAATATATAAAATAAAAATGAATAAATCAAAAAAACAATGAAATAAAGATAAGTGAATATAAAGCATAGTTCAGGTTTGAGATGGACGATTTACTTTATATGATGACACATCAAATTGAACTTTGATCTGCTGCCGTCCTTCACTGATGAACTTCAATCCCTGAACTCTCAGAACATCCTTACTGAACTTCATCATCGTTGACTGAATCCACTTAGCTCGGCATAAACAGTCCCAGCAGATAATAGCTCTGCACGCTAACGCCATAAACCAATTAGACAGAGAGCCGATGAAGCTGCTGCAGCCTGAAGCTGCACAACCGTTTAGATCCAGTGAAGTTATTGAACAGTTATAGTCAGAAAATCACATTTCAATCATTAGATTTCAACAAGTAAACAAGTGAGTTAAAGACACTGGTGGGAAGTAACTAAATACATTTACTTAAGTACTGTATCTACGTAAAAATATTGAGGTACTTGTACTTTACTTGAGTATTTCCATGTGATGCTACTTTCTACATTTCAGAGGGAAATATTGTACTTTCTACTCCACTACATTTATTTGACAGCTTTAGTTACTTTTCAGATGAAGATTTGACACAATGGATAATATAACAAGCTTTTAAAATACAACACATTGTTAAAGATGAAACCAGTGGTTTCCAACCTTTTTGGCTTTTGACGTCTTATAAAAAGCAGTGTGTAGTCGGGGTCACATTTCACATGTCTATGAGTTGTTAACAGCTCCACCAAATAGTGATTTTTCCCTCTAAACTTCTCACATGCTTTCATTTCAATAAATGTTCAAATGATCCAATATTTCAGCAAAAATCAAAGATTAGAGAAAAAGTCCAAAAACTGAAAACAGATTTGTGTATCAGAACTTTGTTTTTTCTTCTTTCCTCTCCCATTAATCATCTCACCACCCCTCAGATTTATCTGCTGACCCTTTGGAGGGGCCCGACCCCTAGGTTGGGAACCACTGGACTAAACTAGCTAACTGTATATAAAGTAGTGTAAACTAGCTCCACCTCCAGCAGCTACAACAGTAACATGCTGCTCTAACACTGATGCTTCACTATTAATAATCTAATGATGTCATATATAATAATATATCAGTCAAAGGGACCAAACCACTACTTTTACTGCAATACTTTAACTACATCAAGCTCATAATACTTATGTACTTTTACTGCAATACTTTAACTACATCAAGCTCATAATACTTATGTACTTTTACTGCAATACTTTAACTACATCAAGCTCATAATACTTATGTACTTTTACTGCAATACTTTAACTACATCAAGCTCATAATACTTATGTACTTTTACTGCAATACTTTAACTACATCAAGCTCATAATACTTATGTACTTTTACTGCAATACTTTAACTACATCAAGCTCATAATACTTATGTACTTTTACTGCAATACTTTAACTACATCAAGCTCATAATACTTATGTACTTTTACTGCAATACTTTAACTACATCAAGCTCATAATACTTATGTACTTTTACTGCAATACTTTAACTACATCAAGCTCATAATACTTATGTACTTTTACTGCAATACTTTAACTACATCAAGCTCATAATACTTATGTACTTTTACTGCAATACTTTAACTACATCAAGCTCATAATACTTATGTACTTTTACTGCAATACTTTAACTACATCAAGCTCATAATACTTATGTACTTTTACTGCAATACTTTAACTACATCAAGCTCATAATACTTATGTACTTTTACTGCAATACTTTAACTACATCAAGCTCATAATACTTATGTACTTTTACTGCAATACTTTAACTACATCAAGCTCATAATACTTATGTACTTTTACTGCAATACTTTAACTACATCAAGCTCATAATACTTATGTACTTTTACTGTAATACTTTAACTACATCAAGCTCATAATACTTATGTACTTTTACTGCAGTAAAATATCTGAATACTTCTTTCGCCACTGATTAAAGAATCATATAAGAATCAATTCACTTTGGAAATAATAGTTTAACATAAAAAAAAATCTACTAAAGGGCTACTTACTAGCCTTTTCAGAGGTGTCAGCAGCATCTCATGGCCTTCATCAGTTAATGGAGTTATCACATGACAGATGTTTCATACTTGGGTCATGTGATGATCACTAAACCATCTCCATGACAACTGAGCAGACTCACTCCACCGATGAAGACCATGACACACAGTGGAAAGGTCAGGAAAAAAACTAAATAAGTGGATTATTTAATCAAAAAAAGTTTATAAAATCATTAAACTGATTAGTTAATGTTTGATTGTCACATTGTAGAACTTTGTAAAATTCAAACATTTAGTTTGCAATTATACAAAAACGACCAAAACCTTTAATTACAAAACTGCTGCCAATTAATCATCTGTTGACGAACTGACAGTTTAATCCACTAATTGTTTTGCTTAAATCAAATCTCACATTTAATCTGTTAATATTCATGAAAAATCAAAGTAAATATAATATTTACTTGTAGAGGCTCCACATGTTCGTATAAAAACAGAACAGCCTGTGAGCTTTTATATAGTATTATTCATTTATGTAAAATGTAGAAGAGCAGTTAGTTAGTTAATGTTTCCACCAACATGGGAACCAAAATACTGTCAAAACTTCTTACATAAAACATTAAATCACAAACAAAAAACTCAGTTTCAAGCTTTACAGATACGATACGACTTCATACGTCATTTTGAGTAATTCTGAATATTTTTCTGTCTCTGTAGTTTCTCTTGAGATGAAGCTCAGTAGAAAGGTCACAGGTCAGTTTAGTGTAGAAATGTTCAACGACGTCATCACATCTGTTGTGAAAACGCTGTGACATCCTGTTGTTATCACAGTAAATCTGTCTGCAGAACATCACAGACCCTGAAGACGTAGTTTCACCTTCACAGTTTCCACCACAGGAAGTCAAAAGTTTTCTCCAGTGGAACAGAAAAGTAAAAATACAAAATACTGTGAATTATCTTCCAGCTGTCAGCAGTGTCGACAGTTCTGCACTTATGTATCAAGTAGAACTGAAAACCTCAATACTTCAAAAGTCAAATTAAAGTTTTACTGAAGTTTAAAGGATGAGTTCACAGTTTATCAAGTGTTTTAAACCAACAGTCAGTCTTCAAATGAACATTAAAGCTGTTGTTTCTTGCTGTAATCATTCCTCCTGTTCATACTGACCATTAGAAGATCCCTTCATAATGACCTTACAATGGAAGTGATGGAGGACTTCTCCATCACCTCCAGGATTTTAGCTTCTCTAATCTGAATATTTTCAGGTTTTCTGTCATTAAACTGAACATCTTTGGGTTTTGGACTGTTGGTCAGATGAAACACAGCTCTTAAAGGACGAGTTCACAGTTTATCAAGTGTGTTTTAAACCAACAGTCAGGAGCCCAAATGAACATTAAAGCTGTTTTTCTTGCTGTAATCATTCCTCCTGTTCATACTGACCAGTAGAAGATCCCTTCATAATGACCTTACAATGGAAGTGATGGAGGACAAAATCCACAGTCTGAAGCTAATATGAAGCTTCAGCCATTCAAACGAGTCAAATCAAGTAGATATCTTTCAACGTTACAGTCTTTTTAGTGCCAAAGTTCCTCTTTTTGTTACTATACTTCCACCTGCAGCTCAACAGGGAAACACAAAGAGGGAATTTGATGCTAAAAAGACTGTAAATGTGTCAGATATCCACTTGATATGACTAACTCAGACTGATGAAGCTGAATAGAAGCTTCACACAGACTTTTAAATGACTGTGTGGACACACTGTGGATTTTATCCTCCATCACTTCCATTGAAAGCACATTTGAAGGATCTTTTAATATCCAGTATGAACAGGAGGAATGATTACAGACACCTGACTGCTGGTTTAACACACTGGGAACACTGGAAATTCGTCCTTTAACAAAGTCATGTTGTTTGTGTTGAAACTCAGAACTTAGTGGAAATACAGATGTTGTAGAAGAGCTTCCTGGTTTGCAGCCTGCAGCTCTTCACTGACACCTGAAGCAGAATCTGGTTTCTTCAGTCAACTGGTTTGTGGTTAAAGGCCAGTAGAACCAGTGAGCTGCAGGGGCCTCCACTCCCACCAACAGCACTACCAAAATGAACTTGACCTTTGACAGATGTGTATTTTTGGCATAATTATCCAAAAGGTTTTGGTCAAACCTGTTGATTATTTCCTCAATTAATTGATTAGTCATTTGGTCCATAAAATGTCAGAAAAATGGTGAAAAATGTGGATCAGACGACGTCCTCAAATGTTTTGTTTTGTCCACAACACAAAGATATTCAGTTTACTGTCACAGAGACCAAAGAAACTAGAAGATATTCACATTTAAGAAGCTGGAATCAGAGAATCTGGACTTTTATTCTTAAAAAAATCATCTTTTACTTAACATTAACAATACTTCAATGTAAAAATACTCCATTATACGTAAAAGTCTGAGCTCTTACTTGAGTACTTTTACTTGAGTAGAAGTACAGAAGTATTATCAGCAGATAAAGTATCAAAAGTACTCGTGCAGCAGAACGTATATTATGTTGTTTTTAAGTAAAATCTCTATTTAAATAGGAGCTTTCAGATGTAGAGAAGTAGAAGTAAAAGTAGGACAGAGTACAAATATTCAAGTGAAGTACAAGTATCTCAGAGCTGTACTCAAGGAGAGTACTTGAGTAAAAGTACTCAGTTACTTTTGACCTTTGCTTCCAGTCCAGTCAAACCAAAGCACGACTCCCAAAACTAGATTTTTGGAATTTAACAGAAATGAACTCGTTATATTGAGACAGCGTTTGTTTCAGGACATTTACTGAGTGCGTGTGCGTCTCACCCCGTCCATGTCGAAGGTGAAGAACACCTGATCCACGTAGCTGTTGGCGTCCTCGCTCATGCCCTTCAGGCCCAGGATGGCCTTCAGCTCGAACAGCGTGATGAGGCCCGACGGAGACTCTCGCATGAACTTGTTGTACCAGTGATGCATGTCCTCCGCCAGGATGT
Organism: Thunnus albacares; assembly: GCF_914725855.1. Taxonomy (NCBI): domain Eukaryota; kingdom Metazoa; phylum Chordata; class Actinopteri; order Scombriformes; family Scombridae; genus Thunnus; species Thunnus albacares. Next base: position 31,127,185 of record NC_058118.1, read on the forward strand.
CGTCCAGGTTCGAGCCGTGGTTCCCCATCGGAGCGGTTCCACGCAGTTAAATGACAACAAGACCTCGAGCAGATGAAGGAGGAGAGGAGGAAGACTGAGAGGAAGAAGGGACGAAAGCGGCAAAAGACCGACGAGCGATGCAGGCCTCTTGATCCTCAATGAATGAAAGTAGAAGAAGACGACAGAGGTCCTGTTTCTGGACCCCTTTAAGGGAACAGAAGAAGAAAAACAACAAAAATGTGAAAGCAGGAGCCTAATAAAGGAGTTTACAGCCCTGATCTCTGACCCTTTATGTGGTCAAGGGAAGAAAAATGACAAAGCTTGCAGCAGGAGCTTCGAAAAGGGGTGTAGAGTCCTTTTATCGGATCCTTCACTACAGTAGAAGATGAAATACGGTGCCAACAGGAGCTTGACGAAGAGGTTTAGAGTCCTTTTCTGGGACCCTTAATGGGGACAGAGGAACAAAAATTACAAAAAGTCTTCAGTAAGAGCTTGACAAAGGAGATTACTGTCCTTATTTGGGACCCTTCAAGGTGACAGAAGAAGAAAAATGACAAAAATGTGACAGAAGGAGCTTTATAAAGCGTTTTACAGTCCTTTTCTTGGATCCTTTATGGCGACAGAAGAAGAAAAATGAGAACAAGTTTACAGCAGGAGCTTCGTAAAGGTTTTACAATCCTTTTCTTGGAACCTTTTTGGGGTCCAATTGAAGAAAAATGATTAATTTTAGAAATCCGTTGCATGAAAGCCAGCAGGCTTCAGCAGGAGGGTCGAGCCGGCCGACATCCAGGCTGCAGTGACTCTGCAGGCAGAGAGCAAACCTCAGGACTCTCTAACCCTCTTAGGTCCTGAAGGAAGAATCAAGGATGCACCTAAAATAACTCCCTAATGAGATCAGGTCGACCTGCCGCAGGGCTGTGCTGCCAGAGGCCAAGCCAAGAGGCTTTACCTGCTGAGTTAAGGTGAGGGTTGGGTGCTGGCCCTGGAAACAGGATGGTTATATAACACAGTCTCCTGGGTGTCCTGGTTCAGACAAGGAGGTTCCTCAATGCGACGCCTACACGGGTTGTTTTCCCAGAGTTGCTCAGGTCATCTGTGGTTGATGAAAGGTGACTCATCATCTGATGTTCAGTTTCATTAATATTTAACTTTTAGCTAAAGTATCAACAGGTTCAAGGCAGCCAATGGAAATTCTGGGTCAGAGGTGTTTGTGGCAGCGTGAGACCACGTCCTCAATAGGCAATTGTGTCTTTTTCTCTTTGTTTTGGCCTCCGTTCAGACTAAAACAGCCTTTTTCTCCCCCAAAAGCTTTTCTACAACGTCCTCCAGAGTAAATGTGAAATGCCGGCTTGGCGTTGTAGTGTGTACGTAGCTTCGTGGAAACTCTGTCATAGCAGTGATGTAATGGCGTCGTCCATTCTGACATCCGGTTGGTGGGTGAACTGGAGGCTTGACCAGTGGCCGGAGGGAATCCAGGACCGGTCTTTCAGAAGCCTTCATGATGTGTGTGAGGTTAATGCTACCGGCCTGTAGTCGCTTCTCCAGGCGTAAGCTGAGGTTAAAGAGGTGCCAGAGTCTGACACACAGCCGAGGGGTTAACAGGCTCTGGAGTCTACTCGGCACCTCCTCACCTGGTCAGCAGAGATGTTCGGAGGGTCGGAGGTGTCCTCGTCGCTGGGTGCATATCGAATCTACTGAAGGAACAGTTCAGCTCTGTCTGACTGCAGGGCTCCTCCATGTCCCTGGACCTCAGTGCCCTCTTCTTCTCCCTCAGGAGTGCTTTGATGATGGCTCCAAATAACTTTATTTGTACAGCAGCTTTCATACAACAACAAAAAAAGACCTAAAATGAACATAAAAACATGTAAATGTACAGAAGATGGAAAATAAACCCACTTGATAATAATAATAATATAAAATGAAACTAGAATACATAGAATGTGTAACATTAGGTAGAATACAGACGACATACAGTTATCAACAAGAGGTCAAAGGTCACAGAAACATTCTCAGCAAATAAAAGACAAAACGAGCATTCACATCTAAAAAAATTACAGACGACTTTGTATCTTTTTCTCTTACGATGGAGCTACGCTAGCAGTTTCCCTCTGTTTCCAGTGTTTGTGCTAAGCTAAGCTAAACATTTTTCATCTACTGTTCCATGTGTTCAGAGAGAAAAAGGTTTTCCAGGGATCTGCAGTGTTGAAAAGTCTTAAATTTCCAGTCTAAAGGTGTTGAACGATGTCTCTTCAGAGCTGCAACAAATAAGTGATTAATCGATTAATTGATCGACAGAAAATTAATCAGTTTTTTTTAGCAAAAAGGCCAAAAATTTGCAGCTTTTCTGTGTCGTACATGACAGTAAAGTTAATATTATTGCTGATCAAACAAAACAAGACCTGAGCTGTAAGAAGTTATAACAGGCATTTTCACTATTTTCTAACATTTTATAGACAAAACAAATCATCTGGAAGTTAATTAATAATGAAAATAATCTTAAGTCATAGATCTAAACATAATCAATGTGAAATATATTAAATATTGCATCATGCAGGATAAGAGAGAAAAAGTATGACAGATTTAAAAATGGCACTTAAGTTTCGCTCTGATTGGTGAAGATGATGCTCCCTCCATGAGATGATGAAGATGAATCTGATTTTCTTCTTAACTTGTGGGTTTTTGTGAAGTTTATACTTGCAGCTTTTTGTCATGCAAAGGCTTTAAATCATCACCGTCAAAACTGTGGAAAGAAAACTGGAACCTGACTAATTCAGCCAAACCCCCGAAGAGCCAAACTGATCATCAGCAGCAGCTTTACTGAGAAACTATATGCGTGTTAATCAGAGCAGCAGCTCGTCCTGCCAGCAGGTCCAATCAGAGCTGCTCAGCTTTTATTAGACTTTAATGATGCAGAATGAAGGAGAGTCTGAGTCCGGTGTGATAATGCTGTTTGTCCATTTCTACCACCGAGATCTTACAATCTAAATATTAGTTTCAGTCAGAACTGAAATAATTTCTGCTTCAGTCCGTCCAGCCGTCTTCACTGAGAGGTTTTTCAAATCAAAACAACTTTATTGTCCACCTGCTTTGCACAAAAGCAGAAACTCATCTTCAGCTTGCATGACTAGATATCACATCATGCATCACAAAAAGTAAAAACATTTAAATACACAATAATAGATGCAACTTTGTGAAAAATTTAAATACTTTAAAGCTGCAGACTGTTGTCTCCCCTTCTGGCAGTGAGAGTAATTACAAAAACGCCGTAGCCGACTCCGTTACGGCTGTAAAATGATGGATAAATTGTTTTGAGTGTCACACAACCCCCAACGAAATGACTCATAATTTGATCCATTCGGTCCGATAACATCTGGAAGGTCTAGAAGAGCCGCACTATTAAATGACCTTTTCCCCCTTCAAATTAGCAGAGAGCTAACCGGATGTTAGCCGGATATGTCAAACCCGACACCAGATTAAAAACTCTGGTATACTGTGAAATACAGAGAGATTTATCTGGCTCGTTTAGCTTGAATGTAACGGACGTTCATTTATATGTACAAGTTTTTGTTGGACACGCTACTGAAATATCTCAAAATAATCGTTTAAACAACTTTTTAAGCAAAAAGTTCAGCTTCCCATGTGTGAATATTTGAGTAATTACCCAAAAACGAGCTACAGTTAGTTCAGATCATCTAGTGGCCGTAATAACTGTGAACCTTTCCGTAAACCCAACCAGACCTGAACCACAGCGTCATTAAACATCATTATTGTTTAACAGTGATGTGTTTAAAGGTTTTATAAAACACAGACAGATGAAAACGCTGCTACGTGTCGTTCTGGAGTCAGTTCGGAGTGTTTTCTGGTTCTCGTCTGTGATAATTAACCGATTATCTTCAGGTTAGTTCAGACGTTCATGTTCTCCAGAGGATGAATCCTTCTCCTCTAGCGCCACCATGAGCTTGACTTTTGTGTTTTTAATGAAATGTTTTGACTACTCTTGGATGGATTTATTGTCATAAAATCTGCTCCACACGTTCATGTTCCTCTCAGGGTGAATTGCAGTAACTTTGATCCTCTGACGTTTCCTCTAGCATCAGCAGAAGGTCAATAATACTTTTTATTTTATTTTATGATCAAAATATGCAAAACTCATGACATAAACATCAGTTCATAAGAGGAATCAGCTGCACTGAAACTCAGCCGACTCACCGATACATAAAGTTCAGGTGACGTTAGCCTGCTGGAGAAGCTAACGTTAATGTTAGCCCTATAAATGCACATGAATGGAACTTAATCAGTGTTTGATTTAAATGACTTGTGTGTTTAAACGTTATTTTCTAACTCCTTCCTGCTCAGGATATAAAACACAACGGTGCCACACAAACACAAAATCACCAAATACAACCTAATCAGCTAATCTTCAACAGAACGTTAGCTTACTGTTTAACGTTAGCATTACTGTATTTTTCCTGCAGCTTGCTAATATTAGCTGCACACGTCTTTATAAAAGGCTGAAAGTACATTTCTGTCTGCTCAGTAACACCTGAACATTTCACTCTGTGGCTTTCTTTGCTTTTTATTTCACATTTTATTAGAAGATGCTGCTTTCGTGCAGCAGTGAGACTGGATGTGAGTCTATCAGAGGATCAAACAGATTATCCAGAATAAGATTTAAACTCAGCAGCCAGGTTTCCTCGTGTCTTTTCCAGGTACGAGTCTTCAGTAGATTAAAGAGCGAGTGAGTCGTGTGGAGACGTGCCAGCTGTGAGAAATCCTCCAGTCACCTCTGAGCTGTAAGTAGTGTCCCCACTAACTCCGCCATCACTTGTCCTCTGATGTCCTTTAATATGTGGAGCAGCTGGCTATAAAGTCTCTATCATTTCTCTTAGAAAGAGGCATTTTGGTGTCGGGTGCACTGTGGTAAATCAGAGCGCTGACAGTCACAGCTGAAGTGTTTCAAACATCCAAACAACAACTGAAATTAGATCAGATGTTCTATCAATCATCTATTTACAGTGATGGAAAGTAACTAAGTAGATTTACTCAACTTCTGTACTTAAGTACAGTTTTCAGGTACTTGACATTTATTATTGTACTATTTACAGATTAAGATTATTAATACAAAATATATCAATAAATATTCATTATTATATATTAAAAGATGTGGTTGATGATTTTATGTGTTTTTCTTATTGTCTCTTGTGCAGAACCAAATGAACAGTGATGGAAGAAATACTGCAGTAAAAGTACTAATACAGCAAAATACTCCATTACAAGTAAAAATCCTGCATGAAAAATCCTACTGCAGTAAAAGTACATAAGTATTATGAGCTTGATGTAGTTAAAGTATTGCAGTAAAAGTACATAAGTATTATGAGCTTGATGTAGTTAAAGTATTGCAGTAAAAGTACATAAGTATTATGAGCTTGATGTAGTTAAAGTATTGCAGTAAAAGTACATAAGTATTATGAGCTTGATGTAGTTAAAGTATTGCAGTAAAAGTACATAAGTATTATGAGCTTGATGTAGTTAAAGTATTGCAGTAAAAGTACATAAGTATTATGAGCTTGATGTAGTTAAAGTATTGCAGTAAAAGTACATAAGTATTATGAGCTTGATGTAGTTAAAGTATTGCAGTAAAAGTACATAAGTATTATGAGCTTGATGTAGTTAAAGTATTGCAGTAAAAGTACATAAGTATTATGAGCTTGATGTAGTTAAAGTATTGCAGTAAAAGTAGTGGTTTGGTCCCTCTGACTGATATATTATTATATATGACATCATTAGATTATTAATAGTGAAGCATCAGTGTTAGAGCAGCATGTTACTGTTGTAGCTGCTGGAGGTGGAGCTAGTTTACACTACTTTATATACAGTTAGCTAGTTTAGTCCAGTGGTTCCCAACCTAGGGGTCGGGCCCCTCCAAAGGGTCAGCAGATAAATCTGAGGGGTGGTGAGATGATTAATGGGAGAGGAAAGAAGAAAAAACAAAGTTCTGATACACAAATCTGTTTTCAGTTTTCCGACTTTTTCTCTAATCTTTGATTTTTGCTGAAATATTGGATCATTTGAACATTTATTGAAATGAAAGCATGTGAGAAGTTTAGAGGGAAAAATCACTATTTGGTGGAGCTGTTAACAACTCATAGACATGTGAAATGTGACCCCGACTACACACTGCTTTTTGTAAGACGTCAAAAGACAAAAAGGTTGGAAACCACTGGTTTCATCTTTAACAATGTGTTGTATTTTAAAAGCTTGTTATATTATCCATTGTGTCAAATCTTCATCTGAAAAGTAACTAAAGCTGTCAAATAAATGTAGTGGAGTAGAAAGTACAATATTTCCCTCTGAAATGTAGAAAGTAGCATCACATGGAAATACTCAAGTAAAGTACAAGTACCTCAAACTGTACTTGAGTAAATGTATTTAGTTACTTTCCACCACTGTCTCATCTTGAACTACAGAGTTACAGAAGCCAGACAGGAAGTGATGTCAGGACTCAGAGATGATGTCTAACTGCTCTCTTCCTGGTAGAAATACAGAGTGAAAACTAAAGACGACACACAGGACAGTACAACGTAGTAAAAATATGCATTTTAATTTCAGTGTCAAACATTTTCTCGCTGTTGAGGACAAAACGACGTCTCCAGTTTTTAACATTTTTCTTCAGGACAGACTTTGTAGTTTCTTTACTTCCTGTGCCTGTTTACAGTTTAAAGCCTCCCAAAAAGAAACTGATGGTTTTATTTTATTAACTTGTATATTTTTTTTAATGGAACATTAAATTAAGGCTTCAGGTTTTTAACTGCAACAAGCATCAGTGCTTTAAATAAACATACAGACATCATCGTCACAAACCGGCTTCACATCAGACAGAAAACACTGTAATGGAAAAAATAAAATCACATCGTATTCATACAAAAAAAGGAAATCCAGCGCTGCAGTGTAAAAAGGCTTTTGAGTGAAGGATCAATAAAAACAAATTCACATCAATCATTTTTTCTTCTCAGCGGAGCCACAAGCTGAAATAAAGCTGCGTCTTCGGTTAAATTCGTTCTTTACAAAAGTCGCAGTTCTTCCGTTCATCTCGACCACGTTAAGAGATGAAACGAACCGTGATGAAGAGCAGCTGATCACAGTTTCATGTCCAGGCTCATCAGGCCTGGTCCCGCCTCGCCGCCGCCGCCGCCGCAGGGTCTCCCTCCCAGCACCACAGAGGGGGCTCCTCACGGCTCCAAGTAGGGTCTATCTGCAGGACACGCCCACTTTACTACATGACACACCCACTTGGTTTAGGCATGAGCAGTGAGATGGTCGGGGGTCAAGGGGTCAAGGGGGTGTGTCGTGTAGTAAAGTGGGCGTGTCCTGTAGGTCTGCTAGATTGTAGATTGATCCACGACTCCGGTGCTCTGAGTCGACCGGACGGCCGACGACTCATCAGGTCGAACTCTGACACGTCGTCTCCTGTTTGACAAACAGACACCAGAGTTCAAATATTATCCTGCATGAAAACTCACATTTCCCCTTAAAAATGTCCCTTCAGCCGCCGTGTTTAAGTTGATATGTTGAACATGTTAGTAAAACGTTGCTTATTTCCACATCCAGCAGTTACGGAGCAACATTATCGTCACATTGATAATGTCAATAATTACTTGTGGCGTTCCTCAGGGTTCTGTTCTTGATCCTTTATAGTTTTAATCTGGTTCAAGCAACTTGACATGATGTTTTTTGTTCACTTGTTTTCAGCAGAATAGTCTGTAAAAAGTATTTTTGTCATACTATCAGCTTATAAATTAGTTGTTGCTAACTTGTTAGCAATCAGTTGCTTATTTCCACATCTAGCAGTGACGGAGCAACATTATCATTCATGTGGAGTCGTGTTTCTGTCCACCTGGTGAATGTGAGTCCAATATTCACTCTCTTTTAGCTTCTGTTTTTACTCTCTACCAACTCCTGAGGGAAATATCTGGCTCTTTAACTGCTAAATGCTCCACTATGTTCACCAGCTAGTCTACAGCTAACTGTGAGCAGGTAGTGTTCAGCAGCTTTTTACAGCTTTTTCTCTCTGAAAACGACGCTATGAGACGCTGAGAGTGAACCAGAACAGTAAAGTTGCAGCCGGACAGATAAACAATGAGCTGAAACTCACTATAAAGCTCTGTAAAGCCGAGAGGAGCTGCAGAGTCTCTGTAGGTTCATCACTACGAGCCACAACCAACACATTACAGTTATATAAAATATAGATTATAGCTGCTTCCGCACTTTCTGACAGTATCTCATGTATATTGTGTATCATGTATGTTTCCTGTTGTTCCAGCTTTTCATTGAAGTTCTATGATGAAGTTCAAGAAATATTCAAACTAAAACCCAACTGATAGTGGATTTTTAAGCTGATACTATTGATATTTGGGAGTTCAGTCTATGATAATAATAATAATAATAATAATAATGATAAAACAATCTCGACACAGATCTGTGTAGATTTGTTTTTTAAAATTGTGACCCAGACACATACTGATCGTGGTGTTTTACAGTGTAAATTTCAGCTCCGGTAGACAAACTAAATAACGGCGACACTGTTTCTAAACGAGCTCAGAGGCGACTCGTACTGACATTTCCTCTTTCTTATCACACGTTATAAACACTCCAGTTCAAACCCAACTGCCATTGTTTTACAGCTGCATCCTTCCATCAAATGTTGTTTTTTTTTTTACATGTCACATTTCACAGAAGTCAATATTATGCATCTTTCTGCTCCCTCTATACACAGCACTTTATAAAGCCTTTTATCTTTGCTATTATTATTATTATTATTGTTATTATCATAATCAAAGTGTTTCTAATGTATCTAATAGGCACAAAAACCCAAGTACCACCAACCCCTAGTTGCACCTTTCTAGTTAATGGACCAAATATGGCGTCACCCATGTCCCTTCTTGGACGACAATTGGCCTGAAGTCACATGACCACATATCCAACCCGTCTTTGCAGACGCCCCATTGGCTGATATGTGTCTGTATATGATTGGTTCATACCCAACTTCCTTTATTTAAATGTTGTTTGTAATGTGTTTGATGATGACCCTGATGAAGGCTACAAGTTCTCATCTCACAAAAAGTCAACCTGACATATTTAGTATCTCTGGAAACGTTGAGGTTTTTATTAGTTATTGTTAGTATTCATTATTATAGAGATGCAACCTTAGTTGATTCATCAATGAAACTGAAATGGTTTCTAGATGTTAGAACTGATACCAGTGTGGATGTAACACTGACCAGTGGCTGTTCTACACACACACAGACCACCTCAGCCTGCTCACAACACCAGCTGTCGTTGTATCACTATTTCAGGACTGTCATATCAGGAATACCAGACTGTCAGATAGCGACGGACGTGTGTGTGTGTGTGTGTGTGTAATAGGTGGAGGGAGACTGGAAATACTCCTGGTCGACTCTTTACCAGACTGTCTGTGGAGGAGACCCTCAGATCTCTGACTCTTAACATCTGCACATTCAGATACGTTCAACCTCAGCTTGTGTCCTGAAATCATTCAGACGACACTAAAGCACAAAGACATCAGAAGAAACTTCGGACGACAGAACTAAAACTGTCCAAAAAAAACCACGTCAAACGGAAGTTAGCGTCGCGTTTTTATCCTCAGAAATGATTCATCGTTGTTCATCTCAGACGCCCTCAGAGATGAGCTAAACAGATTATATGAAGTCAAATACAAACATTGCTGAAGTTATAAAAAGGAGGAAACACCGTCTCTAGAGGTAAAAAGAGACGTCTGTGTCTCTACGTTTACATCATCAGTCTTTAAGCATCTCACATCTCAAAATCCACATGTGATTAACAACCAGAACGTCAACAAACTGGTGATTAATTCTTTGTTTGCTTTGCACGACACGACTCGAAAAATATAAGATATTTTAACATTTCCAAGTGTTAAAGGTTCAAAGTTAATGATGCAGAAAGCACAGATCACTTCCTGCTGTTCTAACGAGCTTCAACTTAACAAAACGCTCGACAGGAAAATTCATCTGCAACTATTTTCATAATCGATTGTTTTGAGTCATTTTTAATGAAAAAAAAAAAGTCCAAATTCTCTGATTGCAGCTTCTTACATGTGAATATTTTCTGGTTTCTTGAGTCTCTTTGACATGAAACTGAATATCTGTATAACAATCAATTAATCAATAAGGAAAGTAATCGTAATAATATCCAGTAAGTATAAATAAAGGTCATATTTAGAAATGGCTCAAAGTTTTCCAGCGTAGATAATTAAACGTTTATGGAAAATATTCTTGCGTACTTTTTGTAAATGTCTATGTATCAGCTATAAAGAACCTGATCTTTTGTATCAATAAAGTAGATTATTAATAAAAACCTTTGTTACGCTGCGGCTCAGCGAAGCAGCGTTTAGGAACTAAAACGACGTCTGTAGAGCCGCGAGACGGAGAGCAGATGAACTCGTCAGCGCTTCCTTCACCACCGTACGGATCCTGCAGGGTTTACTAAACACAGTCGCACAACAACAACCGGTGGATTAGTGAGTGAAGTTGACCTCCGAACACGTTTCAGACGCAGAGATTTTCTCGTGCGATTAATTGAATTTGCTTCTACTTTGCTGTTTGTTTGTTTGCCAAACAGAAGGAGGGACTCTGAGCCGCAGGAAGGCTTTTAATCTGAAAAACCTGCATTGAGTTTCATTCGTCACACGTTCGAAAAAACGGCAAAGTGGAAGCGACTCGAGAAAACGATGACAGAGAGCAGTGATGGTCAGAGAGGAGACGATTCTGACTGTAATATGATCAAATATAAAACAAGCTTCTCTCTGCAGATGAATAAACTCACAATCTGATCATTGATGGTAGAAATGTTGTTGTTTTTAATATGAAACGACTCACCTCGCTCTTCTCTTCTTTGCTGTCTACACTCATCGGCTCTTCTTCTTCTTTCCCTCCTGAGCTTTTCTCCTGATTTTCCTCCTCTGTCTTCATCTTCTCTCCATCATCCTCCTCCTCCTTCTTCTTCTCCTCCTTCATCTCTTCTTCTCCTCCGAGCTCGACGTCGTTCTTCACTTGATCTTCTTTGGGGGATTCATCTTCATCTTCAGGACGCTCTGTTTTGTCCTCCTCTCCTTCTCCTCCTCCTCCTCCTTCTTCTTCTGCTGTTTTGCCGTCCGGTTCGCTCGGGGAGGTCAGGGGCGTGTCTCCTCCATCGTTGGCCACGCCCACCTCGTCTCCGCTGCTGGACTTCCTGTGGCGGCGGGATGGAGGTCGTCGGCGGATGGAGTGGCGAGCTCTGCCCTGAATAAGATAGTTATGAGTTTATTATCATGGAAAACTGGAAAACTTAAAGACTTAAACAATTAATCAGTTATCAAAATAGTCGCCAATTAATTTCATGTCAATCGATTAATCAACGAGTTCCACCAAGTATAGATGAGATCAGTAGGAGGTTAATCTGAGACAGTCATAGAAGAAGAATTTAGATCCTTTAATGAAGTAAAAATACCAGAACAGACATTTAAAAATACTCCGTTACAAGTAAAAGTACATAAGTATTATGAGCTTGATGGAGTATAAACTTTTTTTGATTAAATAATCCACTTATTTAGTTTTTTCCTGACCTTTCCACTGAGTGTCATGGTCTTCATTGGTGGAGTGAGTCTGCTCAGTTGTCATGGAGATGGTTTAGTGATCATCACATGACCCAAGTATGAAACGTCTGTCATGTGATAACTCCATTAACTGATGAAGGCCATGAGATGCTGCTGACACCTCTGAAAAGGCTAGTAAGTAGCCCTTTAGTAGATTTTTTTTATGTTAAACTATTATTTATTTAAGTGAATTGATTGTTATATGATTCTTTAATCAGTGGCGAAAGAAGTATTCAGATATTTTACTGCAGTAAAAGTACATAAGTATTATGAGCTTGATGTAGTTAAAGTATTGCAGTAAAAGTACATAAGTATTATGAGCTTGATGTAGTTAAAGTATTGCAGTAAAAGTAGTGGTTTGGTCCCTCTGACTGATATATTATTATATATGACATCATTAGATTATTAATAGTGAAGCATCAGTGTTAGAGCAGCATGTTACTGTTGTAGCTGCTGGAGGTGGAG
>NC_058118.1:31146817-31289317 GCF_914725855.1 Thunnus albacares
TGTGTGTGTTCATTCCTGTTGTTTTTGAAACTAAGAATAGCTGCTGCTCATCACGTTTAATATAAATATAATAAAACTTGCATCATATTTATGACAGGTTTAGTTTCACATGTCTTCAGACCACTTTCTATTTTTTTTAAATTTATGATTATCAGCAACTATTGTCTTTCTTCAACAACTACAGCTCCCATGAGTCTTTGCCACGGGAGTGATGACGATGACATTGATGAATGCTGCATTCATGTCATATAGGAAAGATGCACTTTTACTCAAGTACAGCTGAGTACAGTTTTGAGGAACTTGAATATTTCCATGTGATGCTACTTTATACTTTCTACTCCACTACATTTATTTGACAGCTTTAGTTACTTTTCAGATGAAGATTTGACACAATGGATAATATAACAAGCTTTTAAAATAGAAGATCCCTTCATAATGACCTTACAATGGAAGTGATGGAGGACAAAATCCACAGTCTGAAGCTAATATGAAGCTTCAGCGTCCAAATGAGTCAAATCAAGTAGATATCTTTCAACGTTACAGTCTTTTTAGTGCCAAAGTCCCTCTTTTTGTTACTATACTTCCACCTGCAGCTCAACAGGGAAACACTGTCCGAGGAAACACAAAGAGGGAATTTGATGCTAAAAAGACTGTAAATGTGTCAGATATCCACTTGATATGACTAACTCAGACTGATGAAGCTGAATAGAAGCTGAGAGACTTTTAAATGCATGAAAAATTCTAAACCTGTCCTTTAAATAAAAAAAAACACATCTAAAATAACACCAAAAACATTTGTCACTGCAGCGCTGATGTTAAAGAATGTGTGACCTGCAGTAACCTCTGAACATACACACACACACACATACGTACACGTCTCGCTCTACAGATTATTTTACTTTAACATGAAACTCACACAAACGCAACGTCAGATAAAAACATCAGAAATGTGTTTTGTGTTTTATTATGAATAAAAGCTCACAGATGCTGTATGTTTCTGCTTGCATGCATCACGTTACACGTGTGGGATCGTTTTCATTTTTATTTGCAGATGTCTGAGAAACGTCCTCTGATCCACAAACAACGCGGTGCGTTTGTGTGCCGTTTGGAAAGCTCTGACATCTGGCTTTCGATATGAGGAATTTAAAAGATCGAAACACGATGTGATGTTTCATCAACGCACTGATCTGTGTGTCTGACATATCTGTCAACGTCTCTCACTTTTACTCAGTTTGTGTGAAGTTCATATTTATCATAAAACAGAAATAACTGCAGAAAACACAAAATCTGTCAATGCAACTGTAATAAAAGGAAACGTTTAAGAGTCTTCGTCGCACGTGTTGAACGCCTGCTGATAAAACACCACGAGCGTGTTGATAAAGTCAGATGCAAAGTTCAGTTGAACCCAACGTGTCGAACCTGCAGCTTCATCATCGTATCGAGACAAAAAGAAGCAGAAACGTGTTTCAGGAAGCCAAATTTAAAACCGTCAGCGAGCAGATGAACACTTAAAGAGTCGACGCTTCTGCAAGTATTCCAGACAAAATCCACTCTGAAACATCTTCAGTCGAACAGAAAACTCATAGAGAAAGAAAAGCACAACACAAACACACACATGCAAACAGAGCAGCAGCAGCAGCAGCAGCGTTAAGAGTAAAGTTAGAAGAGTTTTACCTCCATCCTGCTGGTTGTCTCTCCACAGCTTCGTTTATGTCGAGTATGTGAGAGAGAGAGAGAGAGAGAGGGAGAGAGAGGTTAAATATAGAAGCAGACTCACTACAGATACTGACAGAGAGCAGCTCATGTTCTGTCACATGTTTGTCATTTCTCTCTCTCTCTCTCTAACTGTTGATTTATTGAAGGTGTTTTAATTTACATTCACATCACAACAAAAATACCACCGAGACTAAATACAGTCAACAAGATCCGCGAGAAAATCAAAACGCCGCGATTTAAAATAGTTTTTAAAGGATAATTATATATTTTGCTTATTGTCAACAAACCGACAATTAACTGATCTACTAACAAGAAGTACTCAGATCCTTTACTGCAGTAAAAGTACTAATACAGACATGTAAAAATACTCTGTTACAAGTAAAAGTACATAAGTATTATGAGCTTGATGTAGTTAAAGTATTGCAGTAAAAGTACATAAGTATTATGAGCTTGATGTAGTTAAAGTATTGCAGTAAAAGTACATAAGTATTATGAGCTTGATGTAGTTAAAGTATTGCAGTAAAAGTACATAAGTATTATGAGCTTGATGTAGTTAAAGTATTGCAGTAAAAGTACATAAGTATTATGAGCTTGATGTAGTTAAAGTATTGCAGTAAAAGTACATAAGTATTATGAGCTTGATGTAGTTAAAGTATTGCAGTAAAAGTACATAAGTATTATGAGCTTGATGTAGTTAAAGTATTGCAGTAAAAGTACATAAGTATTATGAGCTTGATGTAGTTAAAGTATTGCAGTAAAAGTACATAAGTATTATGAGCTTGATGTAGTTAAAGTATTGCAGTAAAAGTACATAAGTATTATGAGCTTGATGTAGTTAAAGTATTGCAGTAAAAGTACATAAGTATTATGAGCTTGATGTAGTTAAAGTATTGCAGTAAAAGTAGTGGTTTGGTCCCTCTGACTGATATATTATTATATATGACATCATTAGATTATTAATAGTGAAGCATCAGTGTTAGAGCAGCATGTTACTGTTGTAGCTGCTGGAGGTGGAGCTAGTTTACACTACTTTATATACAGTTAGCTAGTTTAGTCCACTGGTTCCCAACCTAGGGGTCGGGCCCCTCCAAAGGGTCAGCAGATAAATCTGAGGGGTGGTGAGATGATTAATGGGAGAGGAAAGAAGAAAAAACAAAGTTCTGATACACAAATCTGTTTTCAGTTTTTGGACTTTTTCTCTAATCTTTGATTTTTGCTGAAATATTGGATCATTTGAACATTTATTGAAATGAAAGCATGTGAGAAGTTTAGAGGGAAAAATCACTATTTGGTGGAGCTGTTAACAACTCATAGACATGTGAAATGTGACCCCGACTACACACTGCTTTTTGTAAGACGTCAAAAGACAAAAAGGTTGGAAACCACTGGTTTCATCTTTAACAATGTGTTGTATTTTAAAAGCTTGTTATATTATCCATTGTGTCAAATCTTCATCTGAAAAGTAACTAAAGCTGTCAAATAAATGTAGTGGAGTAGAAAGTACAATATTTCCCTCTGAAATGTAGAAAGTAGCATCACATGGAAATACTCAAGTAAAGTACAAGTACCTCTAAACTGTACTTATATAAGACACTTAAGACATGTTCCTTCATCATGAAGAGTTCGGTTAGTTTGTTTAGAAACGTCTCCACAGACTAATAACAGCATCATGTAGTTCTGTGTACAGCAGACGCCACTGAGCGTGTGCAGGAACTTCACCAGCTTGTTGTGCTTCTTGTCTCAACCTCTGGACTTTATACTTATGTTCTTTAGTTTGATAATGTAGAAGCTGATTTGAAAAAAAAACCTCATTTCAACATGAATAATTATGTCATTATAACGAGAAAACCTTTTTATTATAAAGTAAAACTTTCCATTTATAAGATTAGTTTCTGCTCCACCAGACTTCCTTTAGTTTCTGTTCATTTGTGTGAAAATCAGCTTGTTGACACTTGAAACCTGCAGCAGAGTTCAGATCCATCGACATCACGCCAGCTTTCACTGTTTCTACTCGCAGCACGACCTGCACGTCACTGACACGAGGTTCAAGTCTCTGCAGCTTGATTCTTAAATAAAGCAAAGACATCGATCTCTGAGAGAACGAGAGTGTGTGAACAGGTGAATGTTGCAGTGCAGAGCGCTGTGTAATTTTATTATTATTGTTTTAATCTTATTTAAGGTGATGTTGTAACATCTGTCCAGAGCTAACGGCTGCATTTACGGCAGCGTTTATTAATATGTACTGTCCCTAAAATAAATAAACCAATAAATCAATAAAAACAAACACTCAACAACATAAAACAACAGCTCACTGAGTGAAATCAATGACAGGACTCAGGTGTTCCTGTTATTTTGTCCACCCCTTGTGTGTGTGTGTATGTGGTTTCACACATCAGAGGTTTTAGTGTGTTTTTCAGATTTTTGAGATAATTTGGATGAAGAGGAACTTGCAGCTCTGCAGGATGTTTCCTGCGCTTTACGGGAAGTTGAGTCACTCGACATGATAAATTTTCGTCTTTCATTTCTCCTTTTGAGTTTCTTCACTGTTGCATAAGAAGAAAATCTGAAACCGACAGTTCTTTTAATATGCGGCACGAAAAAACGACTTTTTTTGAATGAGGTTTTGAACAGAGAGCTCTTACAGGCAGCATTCTGGGATCTGAGAAGGTTTTATTTCAGATTCTTACAGACAAAATGACAAAAGTTTGGTCATCAACGAGTATTTAGACCTGTAAAAATGTAAATATTCCTCTTCTGGGTGTAGCTCATCTTTATCTTCCAATCAGTGTTGACGGTTTGTCCTCTGCAGAAATACCGGACGTGGTTGGAGGGGAGGAGTGAAATAGACGCTGCAACACGAAGGAGGAAACCTTATAAGGTGAAATTAATGCGACCGGAAAAGCGACCAGAGACGTGATGCAACATCAGAGCTTCTGTTAGAAACAAATTCTACGTTCACAAGAAAAGTTTCACCCGAATGCAAACAAACACAGATCTGAGACATTTTCAGTTCATCGTCATGTTTACATTCAAGCAGAAATTATATTTGATCCAAAAATGTTATTTTAACTGACGTGTGGACTCAAATTATGCAACCAGAGATATTTGAGTTTGAATTTAGGACTTGTTGGTCTTTATTTGGGACTTAATTTGGGACTTGTTGGTCTTTATTTGGGACTTAATTTGGGACTTGTTGGTCTTTATTTGGGACTTAATTTGGGACATGTTGGTCTTTATTTGGGACTTAATTTGGGACATGTTGGTCTTTATTTGGGACTTAATTTGGGACTTGTTGGTCTTTATTCGGGACTTAATTTGGGACATGTTGGTCTTTATTTGGGACTTAATTTGGGACTTCTTCGTCTTTATTTGGGACTTAATTTGGGACTTGTTGGTCTTTATTTGGGACTTAATTTGGGACTTGTTGGTCTTTATTTGGGACTTAATTTGGGACATGTTGGTCTTTATTTGGGACTTAATTTGGGACTTGTTAGTCTTTATTCGGGACTTAATTTGGGACTTGTTGGTCTTTATTTGGGACTTAATTTGGGACTTGTTGGTCTTTATTTGGGACTTAATTTGGGACATGTTGGTCTTTATTTGGGACTTAATTTGGGACTTGTTAGTCTTTATTCGGGACTTAATTTGGGACTTGTTGGTCTTGAGTTGAGACTTAACTTGGGACATGTTGGTCTTTATTTGGGACTTAATTTGGGACTTGTTGGTCTTTATTTGGGACTTAATTTGGGACTTGTTGGTCTTTATTTGGGACTTAATTTGGGACTTGTTGGTCTTTATTTGGGACTTAATTTGGGACATGTTGGTCTTTATTTGGGACTTAATTTGGGACTTGTTGGTCTTTATTTGGGACTTAATTTGGGACTTGTTGGTCTTTATTTGGGACTTAATTTGGGACTTGTTGGTCTTTATTTGGGACTAAATTTGGGACTTGTTGGTCTTTATTTGGGACTTAATTTGGGACTTGTTGGTCTTTATTTGGGACTTAATTTGGGACTTGTTGGTCTTTATTTGGGACTAAATTTGGGACTTGTTGGTCTTTATTTGGGACTTAATTTGGGACTTGTTGGTCTTGAGTTGAGACTTAACTTGGGACATGTTGGTCTTTATTTGGGACTTAATTTGGGACTTGTTGGTCTTTATTTGGGACTTAATTTGGGACTTGTTGGTCTTTATTTGGGACTTAATTTGGGACTTGTTGGTCTTTATTTGGGACTTAATTTGGGACTTGTTGGTCTTTATTTGGGACTTAATTTGGAATTTGTTGGTGTTGTCTTGGGATTTCATAACTCAGACTTGAGACCTACTTGGGACTTTGTCCCCTCTGTGTGGAAACTAATCTGAGCTGTTTAATGTTTTATTTTAAGGTTTTTAATAATGAACGATGACCTCACTGCATTTAACACTTTTTAGTGAACATCTGTTGATCTTCAGAGGCGTCACTGTGAAACATGAGATAAAATCTTATCACACATCACCTCACGGACACAAAAACACCCTGAATGTTGTAAAAATTGCTTTACATTGACTTTTATTATATATATATTTATAATTTTATATCTTAAAAGTCTCTTAAACCTTATATTATCACAACTTTCATATTTCATACAAGTAAACTTTTGTTGATGGCAAAAAAGAAAAAACAAATCAGTTTTCAGTTTTTGGACTTTTTATATTATCCATTGTGTCAAATCTTCATCTGAAAAGTAACTAAAGCTGTCAAATAAATGTAGTGGAGTGGAAGTATAAAGTAGCATCACATGGAAATACTCAAGTAAAGCACAAGTACCTCAAAGTACTTGGTTACTTAGTTTCCACTAATGTGTAGAAGTCAGTAAGATCACATTATCAATGGTTTTAAGAGATAAAACAGCTGAATTTGACCATTTACAGGTCAAAATGAAGCCTGAACGTTGCTTCACTTCAGTCTGCTGTTGTTTCCCAGCAACTCAGTGCTGCCACCTGCTGGTTCCAGTTCAGCCTCTTTCTGACAGGTTTCCCGAGCAGCTGACGGGTCATTGAACGCACCGCCTATATAGTCTAAGTCAACAGCTGAGCTCTTAATGAGGGGCTTTTGTCAATATTCAGCTTGATCAGACTGAGCTGAGAGATCATGACAGACGCCACAGAGACAGAACAAGAAGACGCTTTTCAACTCTTTGATGTCTAAATATAAAAATGACATTCAGGGACTAAAAAAAGAGCTGCACATCAAAACTCATAGATATCAAAAACTGATGAAAGTCACTAAAAAGTAGAGTTTTAAGAGTTTCAGCAGGCAGCAGATACACGAGTCCCTAACGTTATTAACCTTTGACCCCTGGTCACAAGTTTCCAGTCTCACTAGAGCGACTTTCACATCTCAAAGGGCCTGAACAGGAAACGAGATCCAGCTGTGAGAGCAGATTAAATCACTTTAGAGCACAAACTAAATTAGAAAGTTTAAAAGACGTCATTCAATAATACAAGTTATTCATTTGAAAGTCTGAGTCAGAGCGCTAGTTAATAATTTAAGAGCATTGATTACTAATTAGAGTTCTGTGTTTTTGAGGGAACATTTGAGAGCACAAACTATTATTACACAAGTACAATTAATTCTAAAGCACAAGTTAATAATTTGAGTTGGTTTATTAATTAGCATGAATTATGTCATTCAGGATTACAAATTAAGTCATTAAATCATTCATTAAGATCAAATCATTCAAGTCGAGAGCACAAATTAAGTGATTAGAAAGCATGAATGAAGTCGTCTGAGAGCAAGTTATTAATTCAAGAGCAAGATTTATTAATTGGAGAGCAAGAATTATGTTGTAAAAGCTGAGAGCATGAAATTAGTCATTTGAGTTATTCATTATTATTATTAAAATACAAGTTATTTATTCCAAAGCACAAATGATTCTTTCTAAAGCACAATTTACTCATTCAAGAGCACAAATTATTAATTTAAAAGTCTGAATTATTAATTCAGAAGCACAGATTGAGCAGTTTGAGATCAACGTTAATTACAGAATTAATAAAATAAAAACGACACCTGATTATATTATATTCATGACTCCATTTGTTTCTAAAACATTAAACAGATGTTTCTGCAGGATAAATCCAGCAGAGAAGAAGAAACAGCACAATCAACCAAAGACAAACAGTTTATTATATTCTTCAATAGTTTGTTTATTGCCGTCGATTCATAAATAAACAGATTTTGAATAATGTTCCAATAAATTCAATGTTTTCTTGTACCAACAAGAGCTCGCGTCTCTGGTGCAACATGACCTCAGTGTAAGTAGACGATGTTTAGATTAGCATCATGTGACGGGATTTCTGGGTAATGAAGTCCTCGCACAGCTGCTCTCACTGACAGCTGCTTTCTTTAAATAAACACACCGTGACTCTCGTCTTTGTTCAGAGTAAATAAAGTTAACTCGATTTTAAACTTCACATCCTGCCTCCGACACACATCAGCTGATTCATCACTGACCTCTGTTTACATTCGTACTTTCACACCTCATGTTAGAACCTGACACTTCCTCTACAGGCCGCCGTCCAACACTGAATATACTCAGGTTGTGTTTGGATGACGGTGGACGGCAGCGTCACACTGGATTTTCCTCACATGTGAACAAACCGCTGTTGATTCTGTGTTTATTGATGAGCATTAAAGGGTCAGTTCACCCAATTTACAAAACAAGCTATTTCCTCTCTTCCCTCTGGTGGAATCTCTCCAGGTTTTCACTGTTCTGCCTCCAACGCAGAACAAAAGCCATGAAAGGAAAATATGTTTTTGTGGTTTTAGTGAACAAACTCTTTAAAGGGCCAGTCCGACATTTACGTAAACCGTCTAACTACAGAACAAGATACAACGTAAATCAGACCTGGAGGTGTTGGAAGGTGGATTTTCAGTACAATGTTGTGATGCAAAAGTACAGTACCAAAAAAAAAAAAAAAAAAAAGGTCATTTAACAAACCCCAAAAAAACGTTTTCCATCATAAATCATTTCCAGTAAACACAATAACAAACTTTACTGGTTTATATGTTAAGGTTCTTTGGTGAAGACTGAACAGGACTTGTTGTACTGCAGCTGTTTACAACACGTTGTTTACATGAGAGGACCATCTAGGGTTACCCTGGTGACGTTACCCTGGTGACGTTACCATGGTGACGTGGAGGTTTAGTGACCTGCAGCGTCTCTCTCTTCCCTCGTTTCCCGTCACCTCTTTACTGTTATTAAACTCATAAAAAGGTGTGAAAAACCCACAATTATAAAATAAACAGGCATGCATCGCCATGGAAACAGAGCCCCTTAACGCCCCAACCTCAGATAATAATATCATAAACTCCACTCTGATATATACATATGAAACAAACAAAAAAAAAGCGTTAACAGACAAACAATGGACGTTTCCCATCATGCATCATCAACTCGTCAGCGGCTGAGACGTCAAAGAGCTCGATGATCCTGAGATGTAACAACTGCCGTATGATTTGGTCCTCGGTATCCCAGAATCCATTGCACCCCTGGTTCCTGTTGTTTAATGGTGCGTTCAGGTGATTCTCAACAACTCGTAAAGACGTAAACTTATCATATAATTAACTTTTATGTTGTTGTTTTCATCTTAACTCTTAATACTATTTTTATTTTTATTATTATTATTAATGTTCAAAAGACTAAACAGTTATATAAACCTCCACAGATTAATATCTGACACATTATTAAATATTATATCTTTTTATCAGTGATTTTGAGAAACGTGTTCCTTAAAATTTTCAGTAGAAAACTTTAAAATAATACTTTGTTTTTTTAATGTCTTTATTCATTTATTTGTCCTTTCTGCTCCTGAATCCGACTGTTAAACAGAGTTTCATTCTACCTGTTTGTTCATTATGCGAGTCGTTACAGTATTGTATTTGTGCAGGTCACATGATGTCCTCGTTAACCGATCGTGTCCCACATTCTTCAGGTCTTAACGGACACTTGAGCGATGTTGGATACATGTAAATACCTCATTAATACCTCCAGTGTGGTTGTTGGAAGAAAACTTTTTAAAATTTGGACTTTGAGTTGATGAAAAGCACCTAAAGGAATCGTTAGTTTTGGTCTTTGGTATTTTTTTTTATGTAAAAAGCTTGTAACCATAAGTCACATGACTCATCAATAGTTTGTGTAAATGTTCCAGATGCTGATTTCTGATGCTCTAAGTTTGGTTTTCAGAGGTTTTTATCCAGAATGTTTGAGATATAAATTCTCATATTTGCCCACATGGAGTAATTTTATTTTTTTTTTGTGATCTTGTGCTTTGTAAAAGCCTCTTATCAGCGCCAGGCTTCTCTTCTTCTTCGTTGGTTTGCATCGTTGTCGGACTCGTCCACCTCCGTGTCTCCTGGGTGGTTCCAGGTACGTCCCTCATCGTACGTTTCTTTTATCGATTTAATGTTTATATCAAACAATTTGCCAGAAAAGTTGAGTAAAAAGTGAAAGAGTGAAGCGTTTGGTTCGTTCGTCACCATGACGATTCAGATTATCGGTCGGTAAAGCAGAAACGTTCCTCCGGTTCAGTGACGTCCCTGCTTCTTCTTGAAGATCTTATTAAAGGCGTTTCTCCTGCGTCCGCCGGACGACGACGACGACGACTCGTTCTCCTCGCCGCCGTCCTCCTCCACAGGACTCCTCCTGGTGGGGAGCTGGAGGCCCGTCCCCCGAGCGCTGATTGACGGGCTGGACGAGGCGGAGGACGAGAAGATGAGCGGGCTGTCGGTGGCGTCGGATGAAGTGATGAAGAGGGAGCGGGTGGAGCCGTGGGAGCCGTGGGAGGCGAGGGCGGCGGCGACGGCGGTGTTGCCCCTCAACTCCCCGAGGCTGGAGCTCTTCTCCAGACTGCCGCCTCCTCCTCCTCCTCCGATCCCTCCTCCGACCCCGGAGGCCTGACCCTGCAGGGGGTGGAGCCTGGACGACAGGAGGAGGGGCTTGGAGCTGTGCAGGCTTCGCGATTCGCCGTGAGGGAGAGGGAGGGAGGAGTCAGAGTCTGAGCGGTTCATAATGTCCCTGGAAGAGAAAGAGAGAAAGAATGATGGCAGCAAATGTTTTAAATGATGAAAGCTAACGATGCTAACATGCTAATTTAGTACGTAAACATCATGGATGTGTTTCAAACTAAAACTACGAGACTAAAGTTTATTTTGCTAAAGGAACGATATCTTCTGTTCATCAGGAAGCTACGAGCATGTTGCTATGACAACCTGTCGCTGTATTCAGCTCTATTAACACATCCATGTAGAAACAACACTGGTGTTACACTAATATGAAAGTCTATCAATTGAAGTATTAATATAATTAGAAAACTAATTCAGATGGAGGAGGAAGTACGACGGTTAGGAGGGAAACTACGGAGGCCCTGAAGTCCCAGAAGATGATTTAATCTCATGTGCACAAGATTTTAAGTAGTGCAAAGAAAATTTTCACTCATCTTGTGAGACTTTGGGGCTCCGTAAGAAAACAGGAAGTAAGAAATGAAAATGAGAAGTTAAAGTGCAACGAAGCCTCGATCATGAACGATTTCTTTTTTCTCTTAAATTTGTTCATAATAATATAAAAAAGTGTATAATAGAGAAAGAGAAACAGGAAAACCCAACGTCTGATTGATTCGTTCTTCCTACATAAGAATCTGATTCTTCTTGAATCGTAATTGACAGGAAATCAGTCAAAACACCGCCGTTCACGAGACGTTCTGAAAAACTGGAGATTCTGACCATTAAAACCTGTAAACTCTGAACTGAACTGAACTAAACTAAACTAAACTAAACTAAACTAAACTGAACTGAACTGAACTAAACTAAACTAAACTAAACTAAACTAAACTAAAGTGAACTGAACTGAACTAAACTAAACTAAACTAAACTAAACTAAACTAAACTAAAGTGAACTGAACTGAACTGAACTGAACTAAACTAAACTAAACTAAACTGAACTGAACTGAACTAAACTGAACTAAAGTGAACTGAACTAAACTAAACTAAACTAAACTAAACTAAACTAAACTGAACTGAACTAAAGTGAACTGAACTGAACTGAACTAAAGTGAACTAAACTGAACTAAAGTGAACTGAACTAAACTAAACTAAACTGAACTAAACTAAACTAAACTGAACTAAACTGAACTAAAGTGAACTGAACTGAACTAAACTGAACTAAACTAAACTAAACTAAACTGAACTAAACTAAACTAAACTAAACTAAACTAAACTGAACTGAACTGAACTAAAGTGAACTAAAGTGAACTGAACTGAACTAAACTAAACTAAACTAAACTAAACTAAACTGAACTGAACTAAACTAAACTAAACTGAACTGAACTAAAGTGAACTGAACTGAACTGAACTAAACTAAACTAAACTAAACTAAACTAAACTAAACTAAACTAAACTAAACTGAACTGAACTAAAGTGAACTGAACTGAACTGAACTAAACTAAACTAAACTGAACTGAACTAAAGTGAACTGAACTGAACTAAACTAAACTAAACTAAATTAAACTAAACTAAACTAAACTGAACTGAACTAAACTAAACTAAACTGAACTGAACTAAACTAAACTGAACTAAGCTAAACTAAACTAAACTGAACTGAACTAAAGTGAACTGAACTGAACTAAACTAAACTAAACTAAACTGAACTGAACTAAAGTGAACTAAACTGAACTAAAGTGAACTGAACTAAACTAAACTAAACTGAACTAAACTAAACTAAACTAAACTAAACTGAACTGAACTGAACTGAACTGAACTAAACTAAACTAAACTGAACTAAACTGAACTGAACTAAAGTGAACTGAACTAAAGTGAACTAAACTGAACTAAACTGAACTAAAGTGAACTGAACTAAACTAAACTAAACTGAACTAAACTAAACTAAACTAAACTAAACTAAACTAAACTAAACTGAACTGAACTGAACTGAACTAAACTGAACTAAAGTGAACTAAACTGAACTAAACTGAACTGAACTAAACTGAACTGAACTAAACTGAACTAAAGTGAACTGAACTAAACTAAACTAAACTGAACTAAAGTGAACTAAACTGAACTAAAGTGAACTAAAGTGAACTAAACTAAACTAAACTAAACTAAACTGAACTGAACTAAACTAAACTAAACTAAACTAAACTAAACTAAACTAAACTAAACTAAACTAAACTAAACTGAACTACACTAAACTGAACTGAACTGAACTGAACTAAACTGAACTAAAAGGGACAAATTGCAAACTGACTACTTGTAATTTCGACCTGCTGACATCACACATAACTGTGACTCGTAAACGTCGGTGTTTGCAGCGACGATGAATCAGGTGTTTTAATCTTCATGCTGAGGTCAAATCTGAGTGTTCAAATGTTTGATGAAGGAGGCGGATTGATTAGTGCATCAGTGTCTTTGGGAAACGGTCGTGCAGAAGAAGATACCCGAAGCTGCCGGAGCGACAGCGCTGTCTCCGGGTCGTCGTCACGGCGCCCCCCGCAGGTGGGAGGCTGGACGCCGCCTCCACAGAGTGGAAGTAAGAGGAGCGGAAGAGCAGAGCAGAAAAATTAGCGGTGCTTTCAGTGTAGGAGGAAGAGGAAGAGGAGAAGTTGGGGGGGTGAAGAGGGGAGGCGGGGCCTATGGACGGGTGAGACAGGGAGGAGGAGAGGGGGGGGGGCACGGGGAGGAACTCCAGCTGGCCAATAGAGCGGCTGCGGTTCTGCCGGCCGCTGGGAGGGCGGGACGATGTGAACAGGCCACGCCCTTCCTGTTGATGCAAGTCCCGCCCCTCAACCAACCTCTGAGAGCTGAAGTTCAGAGCGGGGTCTCCCATCCTCTGTCGCAGGGGCATCAGACTCTGAGCTGCAGGACAGGAAGCAGCGAGAGATGTTTGTTATTTAAAAGATCGTAAACAAAGAAACAACTTTAAGAAACTCAGATGTTACAAATGCAAAGATCAGATTCATAAAGCCGAACGTCTGCAAGAGAAAAAAGTGTCAAATGTGATAAAGTATAAAAGTGCAGTTTTAGTAGAAAAGGAAGTTTTATCTTAATTATTTTAGTTTCAGAAACTGATTTCATGATGTTTTTATTACCTGCAGTAAAACGTCGCCACTGCTGAAAAACTCCAACATTAAATTAAGATTTATATTCTCATTCATCTACACAGTAAGAAGGTTTTTACTAACTAGCTGTTTGTGTTGTAGTTTATTGACTAATTATGTGAACCAGCCAAACTGATCAGGTTAATTTTGTCTCCATATTATCAATATTCAAGTTACAGTCAACTTTTAAACCATAAAATGCAGGTTTACATCCAGGAAATCTGAGTTAGTCTACTTTATTTTCATATATTTTAAGTAATATTTTAATATTTTCAAAGTAAAATACAAGCTTTCATTCAAACTGCAGTGAGTCTCGTGGATCTTTTACAGAATCTGACTCGAAAACCCACCATTTAAAAATACAGTTAAAAATTATATTATATTCATATTTTATTATATTATATTATCAATAGGGATGCACGATATTATCGGCACGTCATCGGTATCGGCCGATAAAAGCTCTAAAGTTAAATATCGGCATCGGTGAATTCTGCTGATTATGATGAGAGGCTGATATGTCGCCTTCTCCTCCGCCGCCTGACTGTTTCACCCTGACGGTCCCGGTGTTTCCTCCGCAGGCTGCACTTCACTCAGCTGCTTCTTCCCGCTTTAACCTGAATAACAAAAACTGGGGCTCGGTGCTCCGGTTGGATCCACATGGAGAGCCGAGGTTAACGTTAGCTGAGAGGCTAGCTGGCTGTGCTTCCTAACATGCTGCGGCTTACGCTCCGCTAGCCTCCCAGCTAACGTTAGCCTCGGCTCTCCATGTGGATCCACCTGTTAGTTTGTTGTTCAGGTTAAAGCGGGAAGAAGCAGCTGAGTGAAGTGCAGCCTGTGGAGGAAACACCGGGACCGTCAGGGTGAAACAGTCCACGGAGGAGCTGCTACGTTCGGCTGCACAGATAGGAAACCCCTCAGCTGACAGGATGTACCACTCTGTTTAGAAAAAAAAACTTCTTTTTGGTTTATAATGGCGGTTGTCAACCAGCGTATTAGGTGCATTACCGCCACCTTCTGCTCCGGAGTGTGGACCAGAGATTAAATCCTACACATTAATCCTGTCTGTCTAATAAACTCAAAGAAAACTCTGCTGCTGCTCCCACTTGGCAGGTTCATTAAAGTTTTAACACTGAGCTCCTGAAGTCCAGTCTTCCTGAGTTCTTCCTTCATATATTGTCTTTATTGATCATATTTAGTACAATCTATGCTTGCATGCATAATAGTCTCCTCAGCCAGCTGGAAAAAATATGAGCATATATCAGTATCAATCAGCCACAATGAGTCGAGCATCTCTAGTTATTATATAGAACAGGATCTTCTAAGTATTCTTGGAGTTGTTTACTGCAGTAAGTCTCTTGTTTTTTTGTGGTGTTTTGGAATCATCATATTCAGCTTTTGTCAGAACTGAAGCTGAAACGATGAAGATGCTTCTAGAAATGATGAAGACGCTTGTAGCTGCTGCAGACCTGTAAGTGTTGAAGATGTTAGTGAGGAGGAGGAGGAGGAGGAGGAGGAGGAGGAGGAGAAGAGAAGCAGGTCAAACTGTTGTTAAAGTCCTGTTGAGGTTTCCAGCTCTTCAGAGAATGAAAAGGTGAGCAGACGAAGGAAAAAAAAATGAAGCGTGAAAACATCCAAAAACAGCTTTGTCTGGTCTGACCGGACGGCGGGGGAGGAAGAGGGAGGAAGAGGGAGGAAGAGGAGGACGGTGAGGCTGCACAGGTGAGGAGGCGTTCACACGGACACCTGCTGTCCGTCATATCCACAGACGACATGAAGCAGCTCCGTCAAAACTTTAACCAGCTGCGTTTTGTTAAATATCGTGTGAGAGACGAACACGATGGTCATGTGATCATCAGTCTGCAGACGAGGGTCACATGACTGCTACTGTGAGATCAGTTTGGACCTCGTTACTCTGGAGATGTTCGTCTGATCTTTGACATGTCACAGATGCTCATGTGAACGACTTCTGGTTGATTTAAACCTCTGTTCTTGTCGACGTCTTTCTGACTTTCTAGTGACTCAAAATGTTTAGTCGTCTTTTTAAAAACTGCTGCGTCATTGAAACCATTGAATTTACCAAAAAGTTTTCTGATATGAGCAAAAAAAACCAAACAAGTAAAACAAAATCAACAATTTTTTTTTAAATCTATAATAGATTGAAAACGACTAATTTTAAATAATTTTAATGGATGAATTAAAAAATTATTACAATTAAATGTGTATCTAAAAATAATCTCATGAAACTAACGACATTAAATACATTTAGTGCTTAATTTTAATTCAACTTAAAACAGCTTAACTAAAAATAATTTTGTTTAAAAAGATTAGTTTATATTTTTCAGATTAAGTTCATATTCATTGATCATGATAAATATAAATATATAAATATATAAATATAAATATATTTCAGTTTACCGTTAATTTAACTGGTTTTGAAGTTTTATTTATCAAATTAAAACGTGAAATGATTTATTTAGAGTTTGGGGTTGGTCGTCAGCCTGATCTGATGGTACAGAGGTATAAACCAATCAGAGAGAAGGGAGGGTGGTGGTGGGGGGGGGGTGGGGGGGGTGGGGCTGAAGGAGGGAGGGGGCCAACCCGAGTGTTTCCATGGTGATTGGGTGTCTACGATGCCACTCAGAGGCCAGAGGTCGCTCACTCGCCGGTCCATCTGCCACGCAGCGTCTGAAAGGAGCCAATCAAGAGAGAGAGATGCCGAGAAAAGAGGACCAATCACAGAGAGAGAGGAGGGGGGTGGGGGGGGGGGGGTGGAGACAGTGAGCGGACCGCAGGTGAGCTGAGACAAGATGCAGGTGAGCCTCTGTAAACAAACCTCCGCGGTGATGCAGTCAATTCATCATGTTCATCACTTTACTGTCAGTCAGACTTCAATATTCATAGATGACAACATGTGGATTCATCCGCCGCTTAAAATAGTCCCGACAGATGTGTTTTCACCTGCTGTTTGTTTGATGAAAACTACAGTCAGCAGCAGTTTCAGGAGATTAATGAGGCTTTTTTAAAAAAAGACTAAACGCGACCCGGACGGTTCTGTCGGGTGTTTGGACCCCGTTTGGATTCCTGCTCAGAGGTTTAACCCTTTCATGCATGAATTATTAAATCACAGAATAAAAAAAATGTGTTATTGTTTATTTTTTACTCTTAAACAAGTGAAAAATCATGTCCAGTGTAGTGGACACCATCCATCAACGCAGTAAAAAGTGATTTATGGAAATCAATATTGGCAAAATATATATGTATGTGTTTATATATATATATATATTATTTTATTACTAAGAGCAAATGGTATGAATACACACAGGAACATTAGATAACAACAACAATAGAGAAGATATTTTAAAAACAGGACCGAGGCCCGATAGACAGAATGTAGTTTGTTGCATGACGTCCACCGGAGCGGACGGATGTATTTACACTCACAGAAAATATTTTTTAAGTATTTCAAACATCTTATTTAGTTGAAAAATATACTTTTTACCTGTTTTTTTAGAATTGTTTTTTAGTTAATGACATTCAGATGGAATCATTGACGACACTTTGGTGGTTCAACACCTGGTAGTTGGGACATGGTACAACTTAAATGGTTCAAGATGGCTCCCAAATATCTGTCCACTGTAGAGGACACCATGCATGAAAGGGTTAAAGATGAAACTAGGTAAATATTCAGAGAGTCAGACAGGATTAAGAGACAGATTAACAGGGCGTTTGTTGGGGACTATTTTCAGCGGCGGATGAATCTACGTTTGGTTGCTCTACTGTGTGTAAACTACAGGTCGATGGGAGATGTTGATCGACTTACACTGCAGCGTCCCGGGAGACAGGATGTCCTCGTCCATGTCGTCGAGGTCGTCGGAGAGGAGGAGGTGCTGCGGGGTCGGAGGTCGCAGGCCCAGGAAGGACGGGTCCAGGTTGAGGGCGGTGGCCAGAGCCCCCAGACCCGGGTTGTTGACCAGACAGAAGCCCGTCAGACACTCGATCTGCTGCCAGCGGTGGAGCTTCTCTCGCAGGGCGGCCGTCACCTCGCCCAGGGCCTGTCTGAGGGGGGGGGCGGGGTTATCTTATAAATGACGCCGCACTGCTAAAGATTAACCCGCTAGCACCCAAACGTTTAGTCATGTGACCCCTTACAGCGTGAGGCTGCAGATCCACCAGAGAGACGTTTCATGACATCATTACATCAAACATGAGAAAGAAAAGCATCTAATCGTCACGTTTAAGAAGCTGGAACCCGTCAATAAATTAATCAACCAATCGCTGCAGCTGTAGTTTAGTTCGACGCTTTAAGGATCAAGGGTCAAAGGTCACTCACTTGGCTGAGAGGATCTTGTGGTCGACGTCGTCCAGCGAGGAGCTGTGAGCCACGTGGAACGTCCCGAACAGAGAACTCCTCTTCTTCTTGATCTTCTCTGCCTGAAACACCATCATCATCATCATCATCGTCATGGTGAACTGTCTCTTTAAAGGACGAGTTCACAGTGTTTCAGTCCATCTTGAACCAACAGTCAGACTTCAGATGAACATTAAACATGTTTTTCTTACAGTGGAAGTGACGAAGGACAAAATCCTCCTTCGGTACAAACATGAGTTCAAATCAAGAGGAAATCTCCCAAAGTTCAAATTCATAAAGCACATTTAAAAAAAACAACCACAGTCGACCAAAGTGCTGAACGATATCAGGAATAAATTAAAACAACACGACTGGGTAACAAAACAAACCAGAACAAACAGAAAACAAATAATAGTGGATCACTGGGTTTTAACGACAGTCAAAGGCCCGAATGAACCAGTGAGTCTTTAGTTTGGACTTTAAAGTGTCTCAGGAAGGAGAACACTTCATTCCAAGAGGTCACTCTAACCCCTCAGCCGCGATCGAGGGACAGCGAGCAACAGTTGGCCAGAGGATCGAAGAGATCTGCTGTTGTGAAGCCTTCAAAACAAATAAAAGTACCTTAAACTCAGTCCTAGGTAAGGTAAGAGATTAGCTATACCTCCCCCACAGTTGGTGTTTTGTAGTCAGAAGTGTTTCCATGCTGAGGGAGAATAATATCACAAAGAGATTTGGCACTACAAACATAATCTCTGGAGGATCTCATCACTGGATTTGTCTCATTTAAACAGCTGAAGCTTCGTCTTATCTTCAGATAAACACAACATATTTTAGTTCTGCTTCACTGAAGCACATGACAACGTGTTTTTCCTCCCAGCGTGCTTTCAGTTCTGGTTTGAAGCAAAACAACCACACAGACCCTTTACAGGAAGTGGTCTCAGTATGAACTAACCAGGAGCACTTTGCATGCTGGGATGCTGAGCAGCTAGCAGGTCCGACCTGAACTAACAACCAAGTACGTCTTCTTCTTGATATTTAGGAGCGTCTTCAGGACCTTCTGACCAATGAGAGGAGAGAATGTTCTCACCTGACGCTTGATTTTCTACCAACAATGAACTGATCTACTAACAACTGTTGTGTATCAAAGCCTGATGTATCTCATTAGTAGGTCTGCAGTCTGCTGGTCGATTAGTTGGTCGATATGTTCTCGTCCGACTAAATTCTCATTGGTCGAATAATCTCCGTGTTATTTTCATAAGGAGAAAAGTGCTACATCAACAGCTTTCCAGGATTAATCCATTATTTCCTGCGGCGGGAGGGACAGACTAACAAATTAACTTTGAACTCGCCCAACCTGATGGAGCCTGCTGGGTCTAACTGTACTCAACGTTTACTGAACGTTTACTGAATCTGTGTTTCTCCATAATGACACAACGAGAACCTCCGCCAGGTCAAAAAATATGTATTTTTTAATATTTGATATCCGAATGAATGGATACAGCGTTTGGGAGTCTCTGAGCAGCGCTGTACCGGTACGTGAGTCAACCTCCGTGTCGTTGCCTGGGAAACCACTGGTCACATGGCTCCGTTAAGGAGTATGTTTGCGTTGCGAGCAGGAACGAACGAGGGGAAGTGACAGTGGATGTGAGCAGAGGAAAAGGTCAGCAGTAAGTTGTCAGTCTGGTAGTAAATGTACAGACTACAGTGTGTCAGTTAATAAATGCTAAAAAAGTCACGTCTGTTGTTTCCTCAAATGCTGGAAAAGTGAAGGAGGTTAGCTCCAAAGTTAGCAACACAAGACACAAAACAGAGAAATGTGTGGCTGCCGAGTTTACTTAACCCCCCCGACCAAGATCTTCTTATTAAAAACACGTCAGTGAGTCACAGCGCTGCACTGGGTCACATGATCCTTCATCATGAAGAGTTTGGTCATGTTAGTTTGTTTAGAAACGGATCCAAAGACGAATAACAGTCAGTTTTAATACAGATTGAAGAGTGTGTGTGTGTGTTTCAGTGTGTGTGTGTGCTCTCACCCCCTCTCTGGCCTGCAGCAGCTGCCTCTCTGCGCTCTGTTTCTTGATGTTGTAGTACTGGACTTCGATCTCGTGCGTCAGCTGCAGCCATGTCTGCAGAGCCTCCGGCGGAGCCCAGCGAGCCCGAGACTCCAGCTCCCTCTCCGCCTTCTTCAGCGCCATACGCACCTGCGACACACACACACACATCATTCTTATGACAGTGTTGCCTTCCTTTATTACTGCGATGTCGAGTTGCAACGATTCCACAAACAGCTTTTACTGCAGTAAAGTATGTGGGTACTACCTGGTCCAGCTCCTCCTCGGCGTATTTCTGCCGGCTCCTCTCGTTCTCGGTTCCCTCTCGGAGCTCGCGGAGCCGCTGAGCTTCCTGTTTGGCCGAGCTGATCTCGCTCCTCAGCTCTTCCTCCACCTTCACCTTCTCCACCTGAACGCAGCGCTGCTCCTCCTGAGCCTGCTGCAGCCTGACGGACACAAAGTGTTTATTCGTGTAATGTTATAAATTCCACTAAGTGTGTTTTTATTCAACTTGCACATAAAAAAAAAAACGCTAAAAAATTCAATAATGTTGCACTAAAGTGTCTCCTGCTGTCTGAGTTTAACAGCAGACTGAGTGAATTAACGATGACGTACATGAATCATGTGACTTAAACGTCACTGAAGAGCTGAAAACATCAGATCTGTGTGGAGCGATGATGAGGAGGAGACTGTAACCTTCCTCACATCAACACATGAAACTAACAGAAACGTCATATTTCACACTTGATCAGCTGTTGTACAGACGGATGTTTGTGTTTATGGCAGATTAACTGTTTTAACTGTTATTGGTTGTAAGAATTTCAATTAGTTGGAGTTGCTGTATGTTTAGTTTGTTGTCAGCAGGAGGCGCTGTGACTTAATCTGAAGGCGGGTGTGTGTGTGTGTGTGTGTGTGTAACGGAGCATGAAGGAATGTGTGTGTGTGAGAGAGAGAGAAAGTACTATTTTCAGAGAATGAGGGCGAACACACACACACACACTGCAGTGTCAAGGGATTAAAGAGAGGAAATAGACTTGATGCTTCAATTGATCCCCGTGGATATGTAGTGTGTGTGTGTGTGTGTGTGTGTGTGTGTGTGTGTGTGTGTGTGAGTGTAACAGTATATACGTGACCTGTCGTCAGTATATCACCACCTGTTTGAATCTAATTTACTGTCACTGTATCCAGTCCAGCTGCAGTACTCGCAGTACTGCAGTTCCTACTGTAGTACAGCAGTATTATTAGTGTACATGAAGAAGATTAGTGCACACACACACACACACACCTCTTCATGTACACACCAACATACATAAACACATCACACATTCACAATCGGCCCAGGCTGTGTGTGTGTGTGTGCAGACTGAGCTGCTGGCCACTCTTTGACCATATAAGGAGTTTAGACAGAAAGCCTCAGCAGAGCCATCCACACACACACACACACACACACACACACACACACACACACACACAGTAGATGAGCTATTTCCTGCTGGTGGCTGCAGAGTTTGAAGTTTAATCACATGTTATTGTACAGAATGATTCTGGTTTTAATCAGTTTCTGAGATCAGAACGTCTCACACTGAGGCCTGTGGTCACCTGTTATCACCTGTGGTCACCTGTGGTCAGCTGTGGTCAGCTGTTATCACCTGTGGTCACCTGTGGTCAGCTGTGGTCAGCTGTGGTCACCTGTGGTCAGCTGTGGTCAGCTGTTATCACCTGTGGTCACCTGTTATCACCTGTGGTCACCTATTATCACCTGTGGTCACCTGTTATCACCTGTGGTCTGCTGTGGTCACCTGTTATCACCTGTGGTCAGCTGTTATCACCTGTGGTCACCTGTGGTCAGCTGTTATCACCTGTGGTCACCTGTTGTCACCTGTGATCACCTTTTGTCACCTGTTATCACCTGTGGTCACCTGTGATCACCTGTGGTCACCTGTGGTCACCTGTGATCTGGATCCGCAGGTGACCACAGAAACAGACTAACAGTGTAAGGTGCTACTAGAAGCTATTCTTAGAAACTCGCTGGAAAGCCAGTGAGCACTGACAGTAGTAGTACTAACAGTACTAATAGTAGTAGTACTAACAGCACTAATAGTGGTAGTACTAACAGTACTAATAGTGGTTGTGAACCTCCTCAGTAAAGATGACGGGTGTTGGGTGTGTTGGGTGACTGATGGATCAGATTGTATCAAGTTCAGTCTGCTGCAGGTGTGATGGACTCACTTCTCCTGCAGGTCCAGCAGACTCTGCTCGGCTCTCTGCAGACCCTCCAGGTCCTTCACCAGCTTCCCCAGGTTGTCTCTGGACTTCCTGTTCTGGACGTAAGCGAACCAGCAGCCGCCCAACGCCATCAGGATGGACATGCCCAGAACCAGATCCTTCCACCACTTCTGTCGGCCTGATCACACACAGGGACACACTCTCTATATCAATATAAATACATACAAATATACAAGTCATATGTAGATACATACATACTTTATCTGTTTATATATATATGTTAGGGATGTGCAGAGAGCCCAGTATTTGTATTTGTATCTGTATTTGTTGAGGCAGCAAAATTATTTATATTTGTATTTAAATTTGAATAAAAGTGGCTTAAAAATCCCGTTTTTGTTTGTATTACGCTTTGAATTTTAGGATATTTAAGTGTGAAAACAAGTGTTGATGAATTAACTAGCTTACGAAGTCGGTTCCCACACCAGGTCTCCCAACTCCAGTGTCCCAGATCATAGACGACTGCGCTAACTACTGAGCTAAAACTTTACTCATCGCTTCATCGCAGGCAGACCTCTAACTATTTATACACCCCCAACCCAGAGACAGCACCGCGCGCTGCCTGTTTTTAACAACCTAACTTTGTGGAAAGGAGAAGGGGAACAAAAGGTTATGGAAAGTCCCTTGAGGCCACTTTGTGTGTGTCACTAGTTCAGCTTTATCTCTGGGGAACACCCCCAACTCCGGGACTGATGTCCAAATAAGAGGATGTGACTCCCCTCGTTGAGACCTGCTGATAGACGTCACAGCGGAGCAGAGGAGACACACTGAGATAGCGATGTAACCGACCTGCTCGCTGGTATCTGACGGGATTTTTTCCCTTTCTAGAAACAAATAATTTAAAAAATATTTGTATGAAATAAATGTTTGTAAAAAAACCTCAATATTTGTGCTTTGCCAAATAACGTATTTGGATTCAGCACCACCCCTAACACACATATACACACACACACACTGTACATACATACATATACACACATATGCACACACACATATACACACACACACATACACTGTACACACACACATATATACACACACACTGTACACACACACATATATACATACATTACCAGTAAAGGTGTGGACACACTTTCATTCAAGGGAATGGGAGGGTGTGTTTAAACTTTCGACTTCGACATACATACATGTGAACTTGTGTGTGTGTGTGTGTGTGTGTGTGTGTGTGTGTATATACTTGGAAGATCAGTGGTTTGATCCCCGACTCCTCCAGTCTGCATGTCGAAGTCCTCCGCCAAGAAACTGAACCTCAAACTGACCTCAAAGGCTGCGCATGAGTGTGTGTGTGTGTGTGTGTGTGTGTGTGTGTGTGAGTGTGTGTGTGTATGAATGTGTGTGTGTGTGTGTGAGTATGAGTGTGTGTGGGTGTGTGTGTGTGTGGGTGGGTGTGAATGTGAGTGTGTGTGTGTATGAATATGTGTGTGTGTGTGTGTGAATGTGTGTGAGTATGAGTGTGTGTGAATGTGTGTGTGTGTGTATGAATGTGTGTGAGTGTGTGTGAATGTGTGTGTGAGTGTGAATGTGTGTGTGAGTGTGAGTGTGTGTGAATGTGTGTGTGAGTGTGAATGTGAGTGTGAGTGTGTATGAATGTGTGTGAGTGTGAATGTGTGTGTGAGTGTGTGAATGTGTGTGTGTATGAATGTGTGTGTGAATGTGAATGTGTGTGTGTGAATGTGTGTGTGAATGTGAATGTGTGTGTGTGTGAATGTGTGTGTGTGTGTGTGTGTGTGTGTGTGTGAGTGTGAATGTGTGTGTGAGAATGTGTGTGTGTGTGTGTGTGTGTGTGAATGTGAGTGTGAGAATGTGTGTGTGTGAGTGTGTGAATGTGTGTGTGTGTGTGTGTGTGTGTGAATGTGTGTGTGTGTGTGTGTGTGTGTGAGAATGTGTGTGTGTGTGAATGTGTGTGAATGTGAATGTGTGTGTGTGTGTGAGTGTGTGTGAGTGTGAATGTGTGTGTGTGTGTGTGTGAATGTGTGTGTGTGTGTGTGAGTGTGTGTGAGTGTGAATGTGTGTGTGTGTGTGAGTGTGTGTGAGTGTGAATGTGTGTGTGTGTGTGTGTGAATGTGTGTGTGTGTGTGTGAGTGTGTGTGAGTGTGAATGTGTGTGTGAGTGTGAATGTGTGTGTGAGTGTGAATGTGTGTGTGTGTGTGAGTGTGTGTGAGTGTGAATGTGTGTGTGTGTGTGTGAATGTGTGTGTGTGTGTGAGTGTGTGAATGTGTGTGTGAGTGTGAATGTGTGTGTGTGTGTGTGTGTGTGAGTGTGAATGTGTGTGTGTGTGTGTGTGAGTGTGAATGTGTGTGTGAGTGTGAATGTGTGTGTATGTGTGTGTGAATGTGTGTGTGTGTGAATGAGTGTGTATGTGTGTGTCGACATGTCGTGTGAAGCGCTCTGAGACTAGAAAGACGTTATATAAATACAATCCATTAATCATTTACACACACACATCGTATATCATACGTTACACACACACCTGGCGGCGGTCCAAACAGCACGGTGTCGAGGGCTTTGAGCTGCAGTTTCTGTGCGTGACTTCTGTCTAGAATCTTCAGCACCGTGAGCATCAGCGTGGTGTTCTTCACCGCCAGCCTGCCGGAGAGGAGAC
The DNA here is from genome assembly GCF_914725855.1 of Thunnus albacares. Lineage (NCBI taxonomy): Eukaryota > Metazoa > Chordata > Actinopteri > Scombriformes > Scombridae > Thunnus > Thunnus albacares. Next base: position 31,171,968 of record NC_058118.1, read on the forward strand.
AGGTCAGCGGTGAGTTATGGAGAAACGTTTCAGACTGTAACCTCCACAGGAAGTGCAGGAAGAGAGAGAAGGATGGTCGCGGCGGTTGAGACGTCTCCTGAAAAACCGGTGCGTTCAGGGACGCTCAGACATCTGAGATCTGCCAGAGCGAACCTGCAGGGAACTGAAGCTCAGGAGGAATCACATGCTAACGACACTGTCCAGCATGTTGCTTTGATTCAGAGATACAAGAAGATTTACTCAACATAAATCATTTATAACGAGCCTGTTTTCAGAGAGTCTTTAATACTGAACACATTCAGGATTTTAATGTAGTAATTTGTACATTTGCATCACAATTTCCAGGGTGCCATCATCAAACGTCTTCTTTTATCTGACAGACTAAAACTCCAAAAAGGATTAAATTTGGACTAAAACGACTCATCGCTGCACCTCTAATCTGGAATAATAATAAGTTATTTAATTAGTTCTTAAATATGAAACTTTAGTGATTAAGAGCTTTAATGTGGTTTTAAAGGTTCATATTTTTTGTAGTTTTCTGTCATTTATATTCTGTTGTAATTAAACTAATTAAAAACAAACTCATCAGAGAGATGAAGTACCTGAAATGACAAAAAAACACCTTTCGAAAAGAATTACTCAATGTGTACTTTGATTTTTTTTAGTTTGACGTCCCATCCGCTAACATGGAGGGGGCGGGACTTATGACCTATACCGCAGCAGCCAGCAGGGGGCGATCAGCTGTCATGTCGTCCATCTTTATACACAGTCAATGGTACGGATGGATTTGAAATAGTATTATAGTTTGTTTACGTAGCCTCCGGAGCCGGAGGAAGCTTCCTGAAAGCTGACCAATCAGAACAGAGTGGGCTCATCAGGAGGCGGGGCCTTAAAGAGACAGGAAGCTAAAACGGCCTGTTTCAGACAGAGGCTGAACTGAGGGGCTGCATAAAGGACCAGTAGAAGATAAATAAGGAGTTTTTATTCCAGTTGAGCCCCAGAATATAAATATAGAGGCTGGAAATATGCAGATTATGAGTCCTTTAAGGTTCAAGTTTAAGGTTGGTCATTTAGTCGTGTAGGGAGTGTATGAGGTCAGACTGTCCTCACAGGTTAGTATAACATACACAGGTGTGTGTGTGTGTGTGTGTGTGTGTGTGTGTGTGTGTGTGTGTGTGTGTGTGTGTTACCTGGGTAAAGATTTGCCGTCCAGCTGGTGTTTCCTGAAGGTTTCTGTGTACTGAGGAAGCTCCACACGCAGCAGCCAGTCCTCCACCTGCTGCTCCGTCCAGTTATACACTACACACACACACACACACACACACACACACACACACACACACACACAGCATGTTTAATAAAGTGACTTCAGATTGTTTCATACATGTAAAAATAATCAAAATATAATAAATAAAAAGCGTCTGCGGGCTCCAGCAGCGAGCAGCAGGAAAAAAAAAAAAACTACAAACGGACGTTTAATAAAGTCGATCATATGTTTAATCTGTGTGTCAGTTATTGAATCTCATGCTCTCAGTCAGTCCTGGCAAACGTCTTCTTCATGTGTTTGTAATTTTGTGGTTGTTTACGTCATCACAGTGATGAATTGAGCTGGAAAATTAATCTGATCCCGAAATAGGATTTAATGTTTATACTCAACACACCATGATCCTCCATCACTGTCGCTCTTTTCTTTCTTTCTTTCTCATCTTTCTCTCTATCTTCCTATTTTCATCTCACTTGTTCCTTTTTTTAAACTTTCTTTCTTCCTTCCTTCTTTCCGTCTTTCATCCTTCTGTCTTTTTTTCTTTCTTCCTTTTCATTTAATCTCTCCCAAACCTCTCAGAAATCCATCCTGAACCTTCAAGTTATTTCTAGACTGAAGTTTGGTTGATGTGAGGTCACGAGACCACGTTGTTTGTTTGTAAATAAATGCTGCATTAGTGTGTGTTTACGATGACGAGGCCCCAGATCTTCCTCTCTGTCAGATCTCCTTCCAGCAGCCGTTTACTGAAGAGCTGCTCTGTTTGTTTTTTTGCTGCGGCCGGTTTCCCATCAACCTGCCTCGCTTCAGCTTCAGCTGCTGATCTTATAAACGTCTCTACAGACGTCTTCCCTCCCGTCGTTTCCCCGCTAACCTTCGGAGCTCTTCCAGGCGTTCCACATGTCCTCCACGCTGATGTGCAGGTCGGCTCGGTGGAAGCTGCTGTGTTTGGCTTTGGGGTCGTGATACTTCAGATCCTCTCTGAGGAACTGAGGAGGGAACGAAGGGTGAATGAAAAAGCGAGGAAATCGAAATATGAAATAAAAACAGTCAGAGAGGGTTAAACTGGTGTCACCTCGTCCGTCTCCGCCGTGTCCACCGTGCCGTCGGCGTCGTCGTCCATCAGTTTGTGGATGCTGCAGATCGCCTCGAAACTCAGCAGCGAGTTCTCATCCTGACAGAGCTGCTGGTCTATCGCACACAGATCTGCAAGACAGAACATCTATCACACACAGATCTACACCAAACATCTATCACACACAGATTGTTACTGTGTTGTTTTAAATTATTGTTACTGTGTTGTTTTATGCTAACGTTACTGTGTTTTATGCTAACGTTACTGTGTTGTTTTATGCTAACGTTACTTTTTTTAATGCTAATGTTACGTTGTATTTTTTATGCCTATTTTTTTTATTTTTCATACTAACTGTTATCTTTAATGCTAATGTTACTTCTTAATGTTTCATCCTAATGTTACTTTTTTATATGTTATGATATCGTTACTTTTTATTTTCTATGCCGTTACTTTTGAACCTATTTAATGCTAACGTTGCTTCTTTACTTTTCATGTTAATGTTACTTCTTTATTTTTTTTATGCTTACATCATTTTATTTTCATGCTAACGTTACTTTACGTTTATGCTAACATATTGTGTTGTGGGAGAACTGGAAACAGGAAGAGCGCCGGGCTTTGAAGCCAATTTGACATAGCGGCTGAAAGAGATGTCTGTAAATTAGCAGATACATTTTTTTGAGCATCACAACCCTCACGAAATGACTCGTCTCACTATCAGAATTTGATCCGTTCGGTCCAAAAACGTAGAAGAGCTGCATGATTGAATTGTTTCATCCCCATTAAAGTTAGCCGGAGGGCTAAACTGGAAGAAGCCAGCTTGGCCGGTGAAAGGCACTAGTGCACTTGCTCTATGAGCCGCACAGATGCAGATTCATGCGCCACTGAGCAACTTTCATATGAATAACGCTGTATCCAGATCTCTTTATACATCCATGGTTGTGGGGCTTCTGTGCTGCAGGTTAATGTTTGGGAATCGCAGTTCATTTCTCACTTCCTGCAGTGTAACTCTGTGTAGGCTGTGTTAGCGTTAGCACTGCTAACTGCTGTTTCTCACTGGAATATGTGCCGTGTTAGCATGTTAGCTAGCCAGAGCTGACAGATGCCTCTCAATGGTGGCTGTGTAATAAAAAAAGTTTTGGAAAGGCAAGAATGAGAGAGAGAACAACCTGGTTTTCTTTAGACAACAACGCTGCACCTGCTCAGGTGATCTACTGTGTGTTTCAGCAGCAGGTAAAGACAAACTTCAACTCTGCTCTTTGAGCCAGAAACAGCAACAAGACGAGGAAACATCCTTCATGTCTAGCCGCCATCTTTGTTTGGGTCAAAGGACAGCAGAGTGTGTGAGGGCGGAAGAAAAATATTTTACTCATGAATGTAAAAGTCCTGAATTCATAATGTTACTTCAGTAGAAGTATTAAAGTAGTAGCAGCAAAATGAAAGTATTCAATGGGCCTTAGTGGTGTTATATTAACTGTATCTACAGTATCTTTGTGTTACTGTTGCCATAACAACCAGTAAAGCAGTAAGGATGAGTCCCTGTTAGCCTCAGTTAGCAGCTAACATCTGTCAAATCACTTATCTCCTGCTGCTGCTGCGGTCGTCATGACAACGGAGCAGATTTAAACCGATCAGAGTGAAGACGTTCATGCCTACATTTGGTCATTTCAGCCTCCAGAACCTCTCAGAGACTCCGCACGATCGCTCAGCTGTGAGAGAAAAGTGTGAGGAGGTTCGTCTGGTGTCTCACTGGAGAATCTGACAATCACTCTCGCACCAACGGATTCGCTCTTAAGTCTCAAGTTCGAGTGATTTAAGAGAATTTGTGGCATTTAGAGTCTCTAATTATCAGAGGATGAACAAAGTCGAAGAGTTCAGAGCTGTCGAACAAGTCATCAGAGGTAGAAGTACCAATAAAACAATATCAAATACTCAATTACAAGTAAGAGCATGAAAAATCCTCCTACAGTAAAAGTACATAAGTATTATGAGTGATGTAGTTAAAGTATTGCAGTAAAAGTACATAAGTATTATGAGCTTGATGTAGTTAAAGTATTGCAGTAAAAGTACATAAGTATTATGAGCTTGATGTAGTTAAAGTATTGCAGTAAAAGTACATAAGTATTATGAGCTTGATGTAGTTAAAGTATTGCAGTAAAAGTACATAAGTATTATGAGCTTGATGTAGTTAAAGTATTGCAGTAAAAGTACATAAGTATTATGAGCTTGATGTAGTTAAAGTATTGCAGTAAAAGTACATAAGTATTATGAGCTTGATGTAGTTAAAGTATTGCAGTAAAAGTAGTGGTTTGGTCCCTCTGACTGATATATTATTATATATGACATCATTAGATTATTAATAGTGAAGCATCAGTGTTAGAGCAGCATGTTACTGTTGTAGCTGCTGGAGGTGGAGCTAGTTTACACTACTTTATATACAGTTAGCTAGTTTAGTCCAGTGGTTCCCAACCTAGGGGTCGGGCCCCTCCAAAGGGTCAGCAGATAAATCTGAGGGGTGGTGAGATGATTAATGGGAGAGGAAAGAAGAAAAAACAAAGTTCTGATACACAAATCTGTTTTCAGTTTTTGGACTTTTTCTCTAATCTTTGATTTTTGCTGAAATATTGGATCATTTGAACATTTATTGAAATGAAAGCATGTGAGAAGTTTAGAGGGAAAAATCACTATTTGGTGGAGCTGTTAACAACTCATAGACATGTGAAATGTGACCCCGACTACACACTGCTTTTTGTAAGACGTCAAAAGACAAAAAGGTTGGAAACCACTGGTTTCATCTTTAACAATGTGTTGTATTTTAAAAGCTTGTTATATTATCCATTGTGTCAAATCTTCATCTGAAAAGTAACTAAAGCTGTCAAATAAATGTAGTGGAGTAGAAAGTACAATATTTCCCTCTGAAATGTAGTTTAGTGGAAGTTTCTACTTTTCTGTAACACTTTGACACAAGTGTGAACTGAACGCCGTCAGATGAACATGAAGCTGAAAGTTGCTTCAGGAAACTTAAACTAGTTGTGAAAAGGTGTCGTAGAAAAAGCCTTTCAGGTTTTAAACAGCCTGTAGAGTCATTAGATGTGTAAATGTGGTGATTTTGGGTTGTAAACAGCGTTAAGACTTTTTCTATAACTGTAAGTGGTGCAAACACTGAGAACTGGTCGTTCTGTCTATTAATAGATTCATATTTATATTATTCAGTTTCCCTTAAACTCCAAATCTGAAGCTGCAGTTCGTTCTTGACAGAAACGTGTTGCAGCTTCTTATTAAACCTTCGTTCATTGATGATGTGATTTTTAGATTTGAAGTCCTGCTGAGATCCAAAAAGCACTTTAGATCAACAAGATTTAATCTTACTGGAGTTTTGGGTTTGTTGTTCTTTCTAGAGCTGCAACGATTAGTCCATTAATCAAACTACAGAAAATTCAACTATTCTGATAATTGATTAATCAGAGTGAGTCATTTTTTAAAGAAAAAACATCCAAAGTTCTCTGATTCCGGCGTCTTAATGTGAATATATTTTGCTTTATTTAGACTTCTATAATAGTAAACTGAATATCTTTGGCTTGTGGACTGTTCATCCAGACAAAAATAGATATTTGAGGACTCTGGGAAACAGTGATCAACATTTTTCTCATTTAATAGACCCAACGATTTGACAGATTAATCAATAATGTAATTAATGGTTAGTTGCAGCTTTCAGTTTCCAAACAGCAGCAAAGATGATGGAGCTGTTTCACCTCACTGTGTTTCTAAAAGGGAGAGTTTTTATTGGTTCTTTATCTAAAGTAAACACAGTATCTCTTTTACCTCTGGTGACCTTCGACCTCTGTTCTAGTACCTTTCAGCCCTGATGGAGATGCAGCTGATCCAGATGTCAGATAATTGAGGCGGAGTGTAAACATCAGCTGTGAGTGTCTCTGAGTAAATATTAGGACAGATTACAGAACAGGTTTACAGTCACATGTTTGTTTGGTTTCAAACACGACCCGGACCTTCGTTAGTTATTTAATCTTCACACAGTCACTGATGGTCTGTTACTGCTGAGCGAGGCTGAACTACCAACAAACAAAACAGGAACACAAAAAACCACTAATTCAACTTGTAACACTGAGCAACAAGGATCCAACGATCTCTCTTCACATCACAAACTCTTTGCTGATATCCGGTTTCATCCTGATGAAGGTCACCTGTTCATGAGGAGCTGAACGACTCTGAGATTTCATCATCAGCATCATCGATGCCCATAAAATGTCCCTATAAGGCGACTTCTTCTTCTTCCGCTCCGTTTGTGGGCGAGTTTCATTCACAAAAATGTTCCCCAGAGTGAAAATAAGAATTTGAGGTTGAAACAAACTTCCTTTCAGTGTTCATGTACAAACATGTGCTGCGTTGAGGATCCCCCCCCCCCCCCCCGACAGAACCTGAACCTGGATTTAGTTTCACCTCCTGAGCAGAGCTGAACTTTAAAAGGACGAGTTCACAGTTTATCAAGTGTGTCTTAAAACAACAGTCAGGAGCTCAAAAAAGAACATTAAACCTGTTTTTCTTGCAGCTCAACAGGGAAACACTGTCTGAGGAAACACAAAGAGGGAATCTGATGCTAAAAAGACTGTAAATGTGTCAGATATCCACTTGATATGACTAACTCAGACTGATGAAGCTGAATAGAAGCTTCACATCAACCTTTACTGGACACACTGTGGATTTTGGCCTCCATCACTTCCACTGAAAGCACATTTGAAGGATCTTTTAATATCCAGTATGAACAGGAGGAATGATTACAGACACCTGACTGCTGGTTTAACACACTGGAAACACTGGGAACACTGGGAACTGGTCCTTTCAGATCAAACCGCGGCGAACACAGTGGAAACAAAAGCAGAGGCAGATACATTAAAAACACCTTCAGTTACAGGTCTTCCTGTTCCTGCAGTGGAAAAGAGCCATAAGGTTATTAACCCCTTGCATCAAGTCTAAATCCAGCTCAAGTTTCCCCTCGTCCACTGTGACGGCTACAACACCACAGAAGAAGATAGGTGAGGAGTGACAGGTGAGGCAGGATTAATATCAGCAGCTGAGAGGATAAAAATACTGAAACAGCAGGAAGGTCGAGTCAAAGTCACATCACTGTTCACTCCCGCCAGCAGAAAAACTCTCTTCCCATCATGCACTTTGTGTGCAGCCTCCTCTTTTGGACATTTAAAATGTTTATAAACAATCAAGGATGCGCGGACCACCACACACCACCAGACAGATATCTGTTAGCTCTGGCTAGCTAACATGCTAACATGACACACATTCCAGTGAGAAACAGCGGCTAGCAGTGCTAACGCTAAATGAAATGAACTGAGTCCCAGACATCAACCTGCAGCACAGAAGCCCCACAACACAGTAACGTTAGCATAAATATAAAGTAAACATAAAACAATTAAGAAGTACAGTAATGTTAGCATAAAAAGTAAAGAGGTAATGCTAGCATAAAACAGCACGTGATACAGGATTTAATCAGTATTACTGATCATCCACAGGAAAAAAGAGAAACATAACAACGTGGCGTTACATCACTCCACAGACAGTGGAAGTGTCGTTGAAGTCACATGCTTCATGTACGTCATTATTTATTCACTAAATTGGTTAACATTTATTTTTTATCCACGCAGCTACTTTTTCAGTGAGTTTCCACTCAGGTTTTTGATGTCCAAATTGAAAATGCAAATAAAAACAGGTGGATGGAAACACAAGAGGTTTTATTCCAGAACATATTATACCAGAATCTGCTTCACCTGGTTTTATAATGCTAACATAAATGTGAGTTTGTCCAATGACCTTTTTTGACTCATTTTTTATAAATGTCTGTATGTATGTCCTTCATGTATCTCTTGAACTGTTCATCCAATCGACAACACACTTGGCAGGTGTACTGCTGAGGACCCCAGAAGGTGCAGTGTCGAGTGTGAAGTTGTTTGGACACGTTTAATAAACTTTGAATAAACACGTGAACAGTGAGCTGCTCAGCTCTGTGTCTTAGTGCAGCGGGGGCTGTTTGATATAAACACTGTCACATCAAAGCAGGGTGGGGCTTCTGGGACAAAGGCACACACCCCGCTCAGTTAAACTGCCCGAGAGAGAAGAACGAGTACACGCAGGAGAAAAAAAACAGGTGGTGGTAGTAAAACTAGCCAATAGGAAGGCAGACACATTTGATTGACAGCAGAGTTAACCAATGGAAGGCTGTAAACTGCTTCTACGGTTCAACCTCAGTTTAGTCTCACTGGTGAAGTTTCTGTCTTGATTAAAACCATTTAATTTATTGAATCCTTATCATTTTAACTGAAACGTTCGTTAATTGATACATATATGTGGTTCTCGAGAAATAATAAGCAATCGGCACTAGTGCATTTAAAGACTCATCAGAAGCCAAAACACTATGCAGCGATTTATGATACTGACAGACAGGATTTTACAACTCTGGAAAGTTTTCACTGCAGCAAATGTTTTATTTTTCGTCACGACAGTTGCAAGGTAAACAGTCGAATACGGCGTTTGTGTTATAAAGTAGTCCACCAGGAACGTGTGTGTCTCCGTGTATGCAATTGGCCACCACAGCGTGATGTTAGGAGGCTAAAAGTTGATTCTGGTTCAACTTTTAGCTGAATGGCTGCTGTGGTTAATTGTTGAACCCTATGCGGTCCCAACTCCCGCAGCGTAAACACACAGCTCCCATTCAAATGAATGGGAGGGCTGCTGTTTTCACACATTGCCAAACATTAGTTTTATTGTGTCACACTATACCAGCTCTTTAAAAAAGCCCGCCAACGAGGACTCTGCTTTCCTCCTATTGGCTCACAGGCCTGGGGTCCCTCTACCTTTGTCTCCCCCGCAAACAAAGTGGAGACGAGTCTATTTCTGTCAGCAAACTTCCTGTGACATCACTGCCATGTCAGCTCCAGGAAGCTGTGGTTAGCTGCTAACGGCTAGCTCCCACGCTATCTCTGCTGCACACACTTTCACACACACACAGTCACTCACACACACACACACACACACACACACACACACTCACACACACACACACACACACACACACCGCAGATATAAAAGTTTTCATTTAACACTGAAAGTGTGTTTTCGGTTGACAGGAGGCTTCAGTAATGAGGACGGGAGATATTTTCTCTGCTCTCTCTCTCTCTGTCTGTCATGGGCTGATTCATTTTTTCTGTAATGACCACAAACAGGAAAAACTGCCTTCTTCCTGTTTTTATCAAACTGATCAGTTAAAGATCCTCCTGACATGTTTGAAGACACAAAAAAAGTTCAATGACCTCGTTAAAAATCCTTAAAACAACAGCTCCTCTTTTCAGCTTCCAGTTTCCACATCACACTCGTATAAGCTGCATATTGGACCACGATTGGCTCCAAACTAGTTGTGATGTCATAAATCCTGCAGGTACATCCAGGTGTTAAACTCAAATTTAACACCTGCACAGAAGAAGAAACATGTTTCTGAGCAGAGGAGGACTTTACATTTTGGATTTAAGTGAAAGAGAAAAGTTAAAATCCTTCACTTTAAGTCCTGCAAACAGGGATGACACTATATATCAAAAAGCCGATTTAATCAACAACGAGCTGTTTATTGTATAACAGTTGTTTATAGTTGTTTCTGATATGTCCATATATGTACATGTGGACAGTACTGTGTAAATGTTTTACGCACTGCAGATGTTTAGATGGTGCCGTTTTGAAGATAAAGCTGCTCACAACAAATATTGATTTCATCTACACTTCCTCTGTTTACTCAACTTGGTATCAAGTTCATTGTTGAATAAAAACTATTCATGGAAGCATCTTCACTTTACTTTTAGTGATTTTCAAGTAGTAAAGAGGCGTGAGATCATTTCAGTGAACACGTGTCTCAGTGATGCGAGCAGGGAAAATGCATTTGTCCCTTTTACTTCTTTTTTGCTTCTTTCCATTTGTTTTGTTTTGTCTTTGTTGTGGAGATATTTGGATGAACATCTGTTGTAATTAACTCTAATAGCAACATCTGTCTGTTGGACCTCCTGTTCAGACTGAAATATCTTGACAACTATTAGATGGATTGCTATGAAATCATGTTCACACATTCATGTTACCCAGTCTCTGGTTGTTCAGTCCGCATCAGAGTTTAACCCCTTCTTAACCAAAAGTTCCTGGAGCTATGAAACCAGAGGAGCTAAACTAGGAGCTCATCTGAGGAAGCAGGTAGATTATGCAAATTAAACTTATGACAAATTAAAAGAAATGCAGTTTTCACAGACGAGGAAACAACAACAGAGTACAGAGAGAGTTTCAGCAGCATTGTACTAACTGTCTTGCTGCTGTGTGATTGGCCATTCTTCTTTGAAAGCTTTATGTAATTTGGTTGTATACAGGAAACGTGTAGTTGAACACAAAACTACACTCTGAAAACTGAGTAGGACACATATTCTGCACATCTCCAGCCTCTATATTTATATTCTGGGGCTCCACTGGAATAAAAACTCAGCTTCAGGAAGCTTCCTCCGGCTCCGGAGGCTTCGTAAACAAACTATAGTAGCAGGATTTCACTTCTTTTTCTCCTTCTTTACCCCAAATGTCAACTTCTCAAATCCATCCGTACATGTTGGAGCTGATGATGTCGATCACTGTTTCCCTCCCAAAGTGACTCATACAGTTTGTTTTGGCCTGACCAACAGTTTACCACCCACATAAATTCAGTTTACTATCATAGTGTTAGGTGGTATTCTTCAGTACTAAAGAAACCAGAAAATATTGGAAGAAGTACTCAGATCCTTTACTTGCCTTCAACACCATCGATCAGACTGTCATCTTAAACCATCTGGTGACCACGTAGGCATCTCCAGTGTTCCCCTTAAATGGTTCACCTCATATTCAACTAGCAGACACTTCTGTTAGTATAGCTGATTCTGTGTCATCCCCGGCTCCTACCCACTATGGCATCCCCCAGGGCTCAATTTTAGGTCCCATCCTTCTCTCCCTTTACATGCTCCCTCTAGGTGACATCATACACAACCAGAACATTCAGTTCCATTTCTACACCGACGATACGCAACTTTACCTGCCGATCAGACCTAATGACAAAACCAGCCTGCAAACCCTTCGAAACTGCTTAAAAGTTGAATGTCTGACAACTTTCTCCAGCTCAATGACACCAAATCTGAGGCCATCCGCTGAGTCACATCCGATTGGATGTGCCAGACTTTTCTTCAATTAAACAAAGACAAAACTGAAGTAATTATTTTTGGACCCAAAGAAGAAAGATTAAAAGTCAGGCTCAGCTCCATCAATAATGTTAAAAACCACAAATCAAGCCAGAACCCTTGGTGTAGTCATGGTCGTATTCATAGGGCTTCCTAGTACAAAGAGTTGCTCCTAGTGACAAAGTATTCTCCAAACACTGAATGACAGTAAGTTAATGAAACACTACAGATTAGATCATGCAGGGATGTTTGTGGTCGATCTCATTAGAGATGCGCTCACATCTCCCATCCAACACAATAACACTATAACACCAGAAATCAAAGCGATCACAACATTGAAATATTTGTCAACCGGAAAAATTTGGAATTTGCTGGGAGCTGGAAAAAAAAGTCATACATGCTAACCAACACTTTCATCCAGAAATGGATGAAAGCTGAGCCATTTTTCCCTTGTTGATATCAAATAGATTAAGTAGAAAAACTACCAGGATGTAAACAAAGATAAGAAAATAAATATAACAACTATCAGTGTGTGAGCAGGCTGCTGCACAAGTAGGTCTTGTGCTTATTCAACAGAGCTGTTCATTATATAAAACAGTATTTATAATTACATTATGTCTTAATAGAGACTAAATTCTATGATTAGGCCTCGATTTCACTATCAGTTCTATATCCATCATCACTAATGGTGCATTTTTCTTTCTTTTTTTTGGATCAACCAATCACACATTAAAAAAAAAAGTCATACCTATATCGGAGTCAACCACTCCTCCTCACAAAGGTAAAAGTTCCTTCTTTGCTCAGAGAATTTTTCTAAATCACACCTAAACTACGACTCCTTGCTAGAAATGTTCATGTTTAGTCAGGAGCTCTGAGAGTTTTCTCATAATGTTTGTGAATGTGACCTCTGAATTAAAAACAGCCACATTAAGATCATTACAAAGTCAGCCTACTATCACCTGCATAATATATCAAGGATTAAAGGACTTTGTATACAAAAGTTTGGCCACCTCTTGACAAATAACATATTTTGGTGATTTTTTAATTGAAAAGATTAAAACAGGAAAAAAAACACAATATTTTCTGCAAACATTAATGCATAGTTACTTTTTATGACCAATTGAAAAAAAATAAATACATCATTGTGGCAGGTGCAGAAGTTTGGGCACCGTCAGAGTCCCGAAGTCTCTTTTTACAAGGTCTCGGACCTTAATCAGCTTGTTAGATCTGAGGTATGTCAACAGTTGTCATTAGGAAATGTGAGCTCGTGTCAGTTTCAAAACTTTACAAATACTCTGACTGTTCAAACCTTGAGCAAACATTCAGCAACCATGAGTTCCTCTAAGCATTTGTGTAAGACTCTGAAAATTAAAGTTATTGATGCCCACACTGCAGGGGAAGGCTGCAAGAAGATAGCAAAGCCTTGTCAGCTTGCAGTTTCCACAGTGTGAAATGTAATTAAGAGACAGCAGTTTAGGGCAACTGTAGAGGTCAAGATGAGATCTGGAAGATCAAGAAAACTCTCAGACAGAACTGCTGGTATGCTGGTCAGAAAGGCAAATCAAAACCCACATCTGACTGCAAATAACCCGCAGGACTCAGGAGTGGTGCTGCTGCGATGCACTAACAAGACTGTCATGGAAGAGTCAGTAGAAGAAAACCTTACATGTGTCCTCATCATAAGTGAAACAGAACATCTACAGAAGCCTGAAGCATTTTGGAAACAAGTGCTGTGGACTGATGAAGTTAAAATAGAACTCAATTAGTATGTTTGGAGAAAAAACGGAGCGGCATTTCATGAAAAGAACAGCTTGCCAGCTGTTAAGCATGGAGGTGGATCTATCATGCTATCATGCACAGGAAACATTGCACTGGTGGAGGGAAGAATGGATTCCACTAAATACCAGCAAATTCTGGAAGCAAACATCACACTGTCTGTAAATAAAGCTGAAGCTGAAAACAGGATGACTTCTACAACAGGATAATGATCCTCAACATACCTCAAAATCCACCATGGACTACCTCAATGACTCACCTTACCTCAAAATCTGTGGTAGATCTTTAAAGAGCTGTGCATGCAAGACTGCCCAAGAATATTGCAGAAATAGAAGCCTTTTATAAAGAAGAATGGGAGGAAATCCCAAATACAAGAATTGAAAGACGTTTAGCTACAAAAAGCGTTTGCCAGCTGTGATATCTGCTACTAACTACTGACTATGTAGGCGCCCAAATGTTTGCAAATGCCACAATGTTTTAATTTTTTTTCTATTTTATGTTGTGAAAGGTAATTATGCGTTATTGTTTGATGAAAATGTGTTTTTTCCAAATCCTAGAGAGACTGTTTACATGTTTTCAATTTAAGAAAATCACCAAAATATGTTATTTGTCAAGGGATGACCAAACTTTTGCATAAAACTGTAAGTCTCAGCAGGATTTGGAGAAACTTGTCCTGCATTTATGTTCAGTAGACTTGACTACTGTAAGAGTATCTTCACAGGTCTCTATAAAAAATGGATCAGACAGCTGCAGCTGATTCAGAGTCCTCACTAAGACCAAGAAAGTGGATCATATAACTCCACTTCTCAGATCTCTACACTGGCTTCCTGTCTGTCAGAGAACTGAATGGTTTCTGATCTGCTGCCACATTATGAAGCATCCAGACCTCTCAGGTGGTCTGGATCAGGTCTGGATCAGGTCTGGATCAGGTCTGCTTTCTGTCCTCAGATTCAAAACTAAACCTGGAGAAGCAGCGTTCAGTTTTTGTTCTCCACATATCTGGACAAACTGCCAGTTCTTTAAATCACAGCTGAAGAATTTTCTGTTTGTCTTTTATTAAATCAAATAATTATTCATGTCTTACACTGAACTGTAACTTTTATTCTCCTGTTTTATGTCTTGTTCTATTTTAGCTTCTTTTTATTTCCAATTTTAGTCTTTTTAATTGTATTTAAATGTATTTTATATTGCCTTGTGTTGCTTTTATATTCTGTCTTGATGCCTTTTATGTTTTTATGTAAAACACTTTGAACTACTTTGTTGTTGAAATGCTAGAAGGCTGCTTTTAATTCTTGATTCTGATGCTTTTATTCTTGTTTTATTTTGGTTTTACTTCTTTATTTTCTTTGTGTAGTGCTATAAAATAACGTTATTATTATTAGTAGTATTACTTCAGTAATAGCACCAATACAGCAAAGTAAAAATACTCCATTACAAGTAAAAGTCCTGCATGAAAAATCCTACTACAGTAAAAGTACATAAGTATTATGAGCTTGATGTAGTTAAAGTATTGCAGTAAAAGTACATAAGTATTATGAGCTTGATGTAGTTAAAGTATTGCAGTAAAAGTACATAAGTATTATGAGCTTGATGTAGTTAAAGTATTGCAGTAAAAGTAGTGGTTTGGTCCCTCTGACTGATATATTATTATATATGACATCATTAGATTATTAATAGTGAAGCATCAGTGTTAGAGCAGCATGTTACTGTTGTAGCTGCTGGAGGTGGAGCTAGTTTACACTACTTTATATACAGTTAGCTAGTTTAGTCCACTGGTTCCCAACCTAGGGGTCGGGCCCCTCCAAAGGGTCAGCAGATAAATCTGAGGGGTGGTGAGATGATTAATGGGAGAGGAAAGAAGAAAAAACAAAGTTCTGATACACAAATCTGTTTTCAGTTTTTGGACTTTTTCTCTAATCTTTGATTTTTGCTGAAATATTGGATCATTTGAACATTTATTGAAATGAAAGCATGTGAGAAGTTTAGAGGGAAAAATCACTATTTGGTGGAGCTGTTAACAACTCATAGACATGTGAAATGTGACCCCGACTACACACTGCTTTTTGTAAGACGTCAAAAGACAAAAAGGTTGGAAACCACTGGTTTCATCTTTAACAATGTGTTGTATTTTAAAAGCTTGTTATATTATCCATTGTGTCAAATCTTCATCTGAAAAGTAACTAAAGCTGTCAAATAAATGTAGTGGAGTAGAAAGTACAATATTTCCCTCTGAAATGTAGAAAGTAGCATCACATGGAAATACTCAAGTAAAGTACAAGTACCTCAAAACTGTACTTCAGTACAGAACCAGTTCACGGTTTTTGTCCTAATTAACTGGTCTTAAGTCTGAAATTTGTCCCTGAAAGACACACAAACACACACACACACAGAGGGGAGGTGCGTCTCCTACCTGAGGCTGTGTTGCCGTTGGAAACCGAATGATGATGCTGGTGGTCCGGGTGGGCGTGGTCACTCCTGTCCAATCCACTGTGAGCCCCGACAGACACACTGAGCGCGCACACACACACCAGCCACACACACACACACTCCATGTCTGGGGAGAGACAGGAAGACGATTGTTCTCACATCACGTCTTTAAACATTTAAAAATAGAAGCAGTTGAATCACAAAGCGTCGTATCAGCATCACGTCACGTTTCTTCCTCATTCTGAAGAACTCTGATGCGTTTTTAATCAGCTAATTGATTAATTGACTTATTGTTTCAGGAAGTAACACTGCTGTAACTTAAACATCTTAGCAAAGTAGTTTAGTCAGTAAACTTTGGTGAAACATCTTCAGTCTCGTCTTCACCTGCGAACAGGAAACAGTCAACAAACACGAGATTATTTGGACTAAAGACCTCGACATTGATACACATCAACGTACCGTAGGGAGGTTTTAATGATTATCGGTACTTTCAGATCATATTTACACACAAGAGAATTAAGTAACGCTTTATTTTACAGCTCCTTTAATTTTATACTAATTTCCTGTTAATCTTTGATGTAATTTGCAGGTATTTAACCGTTAACTTTTAGGAGATTTTATAGTTTTGTGGTTTAGTTGTTCATTATATTTGGGTTCATAGTTGTGGAAGGAGACATATTCAGTTTTCTGTTATTTAAGCTATTTCCTGTTCTGATGTCGGATGTTAAACATGGTCAAAGTTACAAAACTTGAGGTGAACGTGTGAAGAAACGCTGCCTGCAAGTCGAGTCAAGGCTTCAACCTGCTGTGAATGTTTAATTTGCAAAGTCACCTCTACTTCCTCCTAATGAAGTCAGATTGTTTGCACAAACGTCCCTCTGCTCAGCCTTGGTTGCTAAGGTGGTTGCTAAGGCGGTTGCTAAGGCGGTTGCTAAGGTGGTGTTCAGCTCCAACATGTCCGGATGGATTTGAGAAGTTGACATTTGGAGTAAAGAAGGAGAAAAAGAAGTGAAATCCTGCTACTATAGTTTGTTTACGTAGCCTCCGGAGACGGAGGAAGCTTCCTGAAAGCTGACCAATCAGAACAGAGTGGGCTCATCAGGAGGCGGGGCTAAAAGAGACAGGAGCTAAAACAGCCTGTTTCAGACAGAGGCTGAACTGAGGGGCTGCATAAAGGACCAGTAGAAGATAAATAAGGAGTTTTTATTCCAGTAGAGCCCCAGAATATAAATATAGAGCTGGAAATGTGCAGAATATGTGTCCTACTCGGTTTTGTAGTTTTGTGTTCAACAACACGTTTCCTGTATACAACCAAATTACATAAAGCTTTCAACGAAGAATGACCAATCACACAGCAGCAAGACAGTTAGTACAATGCTGCTGAAATTCATCACATAACATTATTATACAGTTTTTAAGAATTAATCTAATGTGCTAATATGTAGTTCAACACACAGAACTACAAACTGAAAACTGAGTATTTTCTATCAGTTAAAGAATATTTTTGTAACCACTGACTTGTTAGTTAAGTTTTAACTTTGTTTATGAGAGTAAAACATGAATCAGCCAATCAGCAGCTGGCAGATTCACGTTGAGGAGCAAAAGTAGGGAAAAAAACTGAATCAGTTCCGTAAAGTAGCAGAAAATAAATAAAGTATCGCGATATTAGAAGGTGCTTTCAGGAAACGTTTGATCAAGTAAAACGTTTAATTAAGAAAATGAACTGAAAAAGCAACGTGTGGAGGCGTTCACTGACCTCAGAACAAAAGGAAACGACTCTTTAAAAGTGTTTTTAGCCTTAAAAAGTAAAATAATATCAACATCACCTGTGAACCATGTGACTAAAACCCGTAAAGTATCGATACTCTATTGGTATCAGTATCTGAACACTTCTTCTTCATCATCTTTTTCTTCTTCACTACGGGTGAGTTCTCGTATTCAGAGGTCAGAGGTCAGCAGCAGCTTCACACCAACATCTCCGCCGCTTAAAAAAACGACTTTCAGCTCAGAAAAACTCGAGCAGAACGCAAACATTTTACACCCTGAACTCATCACTCACCTCTGCAGCAGCGGCTCCTCTAATCCATCGATCTGATCTGGTCTGATCTGATCAGGTCTGATCGATCCGACACAGAGCTGAAGCAGTGAAAAGTGTCGAAGTGAAGATTTGACAGCTTGTTCCTCAGTTTTCAAGCCAGCGACTCAAAGTCAAACTCAACAAACTGCTGCTGAAAAAAAACACATCATAGATCCGCCTGCGATGCGTTCAGGGACCCGAACAAAGCTCCGAGATCAGAGAGCCCAATATAAACGGCTTCCTGTTCTGTTTTACTCTATTTATTTATTTATTTATACAATGATTAATTATAATTATAACCAATTAATAAGTGATTAGTTTATATGACCAGTTAAACGTTTTATTAGCTTCATTACAGTCACACTGTTACTTTTACACAAAAGCACGTTTTTCACACTGATGTCTTACAGTTCATGTTTCATGTTCATGGCAGTTACATTTCCCACAGCCCTTGAATGCAGCATCTATGTGACGCAGCAGTGTTTTGGCGCCACCCTGCGGTCACACTGCGCAGGTGCAAATAAAGCTTTATTTTCTAACGTTCGTTTTATTTATAAACATTTGTATATTATTGTTTATGTATTTTATTATATTTATACATATATATTTCTTCCTATTAATATTGTTTAATATATTATCTATTTATTTATTTTACTCGTATTTTATTTTGTCAATAATTTCTAAAAATAAATTCTTAAAGTGTGTACTTTAATAATGATAAAAGCAACAATAAAGATTGATTTGATCTGATTAATTACCTCACTGAGGATGAATAAAGTTATTGATTGAAGTCAGATTTATAAACTCTACAGTTCATTGATCCACAGCAGCTTCAGGACAGTTCAGACGCTTTAAAGGAAAAACACAAGACACAGTTTCTGTTCAACTGTAACTGAAAGCTGCACAGAACTAAACAATAAATACAGAATATAAAATATAAAGAAATATAATCTTTTACTGACTGTACAAGCTATGAATGTAACAGTAAACACACCTGAACCTGCAGTGATGGATTCATTTAATCCGCTTGTTTCTCCTCTCAGTCGGTCTGAAGCAGCAGCTGAGGGGCCCCTCGGCCATCGAGGGGCCACAGATAATAAACTTAAATATATATTACACTATTATGTTAAAATACCAGGATATGAGAAAAATAAAAGGAAGTTTAGGACCAAAAACAGCATACAGCTGGAAATAATGAGGTGTATATATATGATCAAAACCAAGTGGTGAAGTTGTCTAATTTTTCCAGATCAGTGACATATATGTGAAATATATATTTATATATAATCTATATATAAATATATATGTGTCCATAATGAGTATAATAAAGAATAACGGGATAAATAGAATAAATGCTGTGAACACACACGATACAATATGACTTTATTGTTACTCACACTGAAATTCATTTTGCATCTTTAGGCTCTCAGATTAAACACACAGTGACACGTATGATGTAAACATCACTGACGTTGGTTAAGCAGCAGGAAAGACTGAAGTATAAAAGAGTTCAACTGTTAGTTGTTATTCTCTGTTTAAAACATGTCAGTCAGAGGAGACGCTGTCAGTGAATCTGAGTCCATTATATAGTTTAAAGTTTCACAGATTAGCTGCTTCAGTGTCATAACCGCTTAAACACGCACATCAAACCCAGTTCTCCCAGTTGTTATTGAAATGGAATCAGTCCAGTTAAACATTTACATTTATATTTTACATTTTGGGTCCAAGCTACATAACAGACATGTTGACTCCACATGACCCATGCAACATCCTACAGGGCCATGCGGCATCCTACAGAGCCATGTGGCATCCTACAGAGCCATGTGGCATCCTACAGAGCCATGTGGCATCCTACAGAGCCATGGAGCATCCTGCAGAGCCATGCGGCATCCTGCAGGGCCATGCGGCATCCTGCAGGGCCACGCGGCATCCTGCAGAGCCATGTGGCATCCTACAGAGCCATGGAGCATCCTACAGAGCCATGCGGCATCCTGCAGGGCCATGCGGCATCCTGCAGGGCCACGCGGCATCCTGCAGGGCCATGGAGCATCCTGCAGAGCTATGCAGCATCCTGCAGGGCCACGCAGCATCCTGCAGAGCCATGCGGCATCCTGCAGAGCCATGCGGCATCCTGCAGGGCCACGCGGCATCCTGCAGGGCCACGCAGCATCCTACAGGGCCATGCAACATCCTGCAGAGCCATGTGGCATCCTACAGGGCCATGCAACATCCTACAGAGCCATGGAGCATCCTGCAGAGCCATGCGGCATCCTGCAGGGCCACGCGGCATCCTGCAGGGCCATGTGGCATCCTGCAGAGCCATGCGGCATCCTGCGGAGCCATGCGGCATCCTGCAGGGCCATGCAACATCCTGCAGGGCCACGCAGCATCCTACAGAGCCATGGAGCATCCTGCAGAGCTATGCGGCATCCTGCAGAGCCATGCGGCATCCCACAGAGCCATGTGGCATCCTGCAGAGCCATGCGGCATCCTGCGGAGCCATG
Source organism: Thunnus albacares (assembly GCF_914725855.1). Lineage (NCBI taxonomy): Eukaryota > Metazoa > Chordata > Actinopteri > Scombriformes > Scombridae > Thunnus > Thunnus albacares. Next base: position 31,192,339 of record NC_058118.1, read on the forward strand.
CGGCATCCTGCAGGGCCATGCAACATCCTGCAGGGCCACGCAGCATCCTACAGAGCCATGGAGCATCCTGCAGAGCTATGCGGCATCCTGCAGGGCCATGCAACATCCTGCAGGGCCACGCAGCATCCTACAGGGCCATGCAACATCCTGCAGGGCCATGCAGCATCCTGCAGGGCCATGCAGCATCCTCTGGTCTACAGCCAGCTGATCAGCTGTTCGTCCTGCAGCTCGATGATGATCCAGAACAAACCTCCAGACTGTCAGAACGACATGAGAAGAGAAGACGGTGGTCAGCTTCAGATCCTGGAACCAGCACAGTCACGGAACTGGTTTGGGATGAACTGGACAGAAACAACCTGCAGCTGGTTTTTGCAACAGTGTTGAAGAACTTTCCAACAACATCTGATGTCTCCTGTAGAAAGAATAACACGTGTTCAGCTGTTATATCTGGAAAACTTGAATCAAACAAAAAGGATCCAGGATTTATTTTTATTGTCTGTTTGTTTATTTGTTCAGAGTTTGAGGACAATAATAATAATAATAATAATAATAATAATAATAATAATAATAATAATAATAGAATAACGATAATAATACAAGGAATTCTAACACACTTAAGGCTGATAAGACTAATGTAAAACAAAAATTTTAATTAAATCACTATTGAACTTATTGAATTTATTTTTAATAAATTAATTTGATGACTTCATAACTTCCATTAAGTCATTTTAATTATGCAAGATGACAGTTAATGGACTGAGCACTTTTACAAATGTTTTGTTATGGCTTTTTTTCCTATTAGCACTGTCTGAATAAAATATGTAAAAAAATGTTTTTAGATATTTCAAATATGAAGTACAAGACGTCATGTGGGGAAAAAAAATTCACATGTGCTTTATCTGTAAAAGTAACAGCAGTAAACAATCATAAACTAATCAGTGTATTAATTGATTACAGTTGAACAGTCAATACTCAAACTGACAAACACAAAATGCAAAGAAATAAATATTAGTTTTATAACCAGAATGTTTCTGTAGGTTATAAACAGACCTGTCAATCAAACATATAGTGGGCGGGACTATTGGTCTATGACAGACCTGTCAGTCAAACATGTGGTGGGCGGGACTATTGGTCTATGACAGACCTGTCAATCAAACATATAGTGGGCGGGACTATTGGTCTATGACAGACCTGTCAATCAAACATATAGTAGGCGGGACTATTGGTCTATAACAGACCTGTCAATCAAACATGTGGTGGGCGGGGCTACATGTTGGTTTACATGCAGATCTCTTGGATTGGTCACTTTAGAAACGTGACAGAGAGGATTTTCTAGTGTTGCTCAACTTTGGACTTAACAAACAGAAAAACCCAAAGTTAGCCTACAAACACACACACACACACACACACACACACACACACACACACACACACACACACAGCTCAGATAAATGAATTAATCCCATCAGTGATCAGATGATACAGAGATGGAAAAAATATCTCCTCTCGGTTTAAATTGAAATATTTAAAATCTGTTTGACTGATTTCCAAACAGCAGCCAGAGTTCAATATTTCTCTGAGTTCTCTGACTTCCTCAGTCGTCGTATCTCTCTCGCTGTCGAAGCATCTAAAGTCATCTGTAGGAAGTTTTTGAAGTTTTTCACTGAAAGAATTGAAACCATTAGATCACATTCACTGCTGGTTTGAGCGACATAGTGATGCACATACGAAACCTGCTACCGTCCCCCCCCCCCCCACTTTCTCTGCATGTTGTTATCCAGCCTCTGTTCAAGAATCATAACCTTGATGTTGAATGTTTAAATAACTGTCAGCTCATCTCTTGACTCCTGTCACAACTTCAACTGTTCCTGAACACCAATGAGATCCTTGATCCGTTTCAGTCGGGGTTCAAAGCTCCGGAAGCTGCTGTGACTCCGGGAAAACCCCTTCCTGGTTTTACAACAACCGTGACATCCTATCAAACAGTGTGTTGGTATTGAGGGTACAGCGCTAAAACTGGGTGGATCCTCAGGGATCCGTCCTGAGAGGTCCAGTTCTATTCGGCCCGTTCACGCTTCCTCTTGGAAACATTATCACGACGTCTCCTGTCACGTCTATGCGGATGATTCACAGCTGTACCTACCTGTGGATCTAGGGATTCCCTACAGACCTCCTGGACTGGTTCCAGGACATTAAAGGCTTCAGCTAAACAATAAGGAGTCCAGAAGCCACCTCACCAGTAAGCTAGGCCACCTCACCCCATGTTTGATGTCACATGTAAACCACCTGCTGATATCTTTGATTCTCAACAAACAAATCAGTTGTGTTCTGTCTGTCTGTCTTTCATTACATCAGGACTGGACTATTGTAATCTCCTCATATTTAGACCGTCCTCCGTCTTCATGAACTCACCTACAGATGGTCTGAAATGCAGCAGCAAGGATGAAGACCACCTCTCTTCATCGGCTCCCTGTTCATTTTAGAGTTAAATTCAAGACCTTATTCACTGACACTCAGCTCCTAGACGACACATCTGTCCTGTTTCCCCTCGATCACGACTAAAACTAAAAGGTGACTTTGCTGTGGAACCAGTTAGATATCAGACGTGTTCCCTCCATCTCTGTTTTAACATCTTGGTTAAAGACACATTGTTATTTGGCTGCTAATCCTTCAGTCTGTTATCATGTCTATAACTCTGTATGTGTACAGTGTTGTTTATTGTTGTTGTTGTTGTTTTCCTTCTGTGCAGCAGTTCGGTCCGTTTAAAACGTATTTAAATGTGTTCTAGAAATAAACTTTACTTACTTAAACACACACACACACACACACACACACACACACACACATACACACACACACACACACACACACACACACAGGCTAACAGTAAACTTCCTCAAACTTTGCTCCACCACTTCCTCTCTCTCTCCTTTCGGACTTCCTCCTCCTCTTCTTTAGCACCGCCCGTCCGCCTCACACTGAGATAGAGATCCGCTGTCCCTCCCTCCCTCCCGCACACACTCACACACTCACACACCCTCTCTCTCACACACACATACACACTGACACTGACACCGACACACACCCACACGGAGCGGGACTGCACGGAGCTGTGTGCCCGGACAGGAGGACTGATGACCGGTGAGTTGTTGCTCTTCACCCGCCCGGATCAGCTGAGTGTGTGTGTGTGTGTGTGTGTGTGTGTGTGTGTGTGTGTGTGTGTGTGTGTGTGTGTGTGTGTTTCCTCCTCTTGTCCAAACTTTCAGCACCAGCAGTTATTGATCTCGGCTTTAATTCCCGTCAGCTGATCGATCGGTTCTCCAGCCGATCAATAAGCGTCTTGTTTGTTTGTTTGTTTGTTGACGTTGCTGCAGGAAACTGAAGATGGAGTGCGACCACTCCCAGTGTGTGTGTGTGTGTGTGTGAGCGTTTGTCACTCACTTCTTCTTTTAACTTTGACATGAATTCATTATTTACAACGAAGCTTTTTAAAATGACCGTAAAATATCAAAGATACGAAGAGAAGAGAAGAGAAGAGGAAGTAAACTGAAATGTCGAAGTCAATATTAGAATATTACAGTGGTGGAAAGTAACTAAGTACTGTACTGAAGTACAGTTTGAGGTACTTGTACTTTACTTGAGTATTTCCATGTGATGCTACTTTCTACATTTCAGAGGGAAATATTGTACTTTCTACTCCACTACATTTATTTGACAGCTTTAGTTACTTTTCAGATGAAGATTTGACACAATGGATAATATAACAAGCTTTTAAAATACAACACCTTGTTAAAGATGAAACCAGTGGTTTCCAACCTTTTTGTCTTTTGACGTCTTACAAAAAGCAGTGTGTAGTCGGGGTCACATTTCACATGTCTATGAGTTGTTAACAGCTCCACCAAATAGTGATTTTTCCCTCTAAACTTCTCACATGCTTTCATTTCAATAAATGTTCAAATGATCCAATATTTCAGCAAAAATCAAAGATTAGAGACAAAGAACTTTGTTTTTTCTTCTTTCCTCTCCCATTAATCATCTCACCACCCCTCAGATTTATCTGCTGACCCTTTGGAGGGGCCCGACCCCTAGGTTGGGAACCACTGGACTAAACTAGCTAACTGTATATAAAGTAGTGTAAACTAGCTCCACCTCCAGCAGCTACAACAGTAACATGCTGCTCTAACACTGATGCTTCACTATTAATAATCTAATGATGTCATATATAATAATATATCAGTCAGAGGGACCAAACCACTACTTTTACTGCAATACTTTAACTACATCAAGCTCATAATACTTATGTACTTTTACTGCAATACTTTAACTACATCAAGCTCATAATACTTATGTACTTTTACTGTAGGAGGATTTTTCATGCAGGACTTTTACTTGTAATGGAGTATTTTTACATGTCTGTATTGGTACTTTTACTGCAGTAAAGGATCTGAGTACTTCTTCCATTACTGAGAATATCACTGGAATATTCACCTATATAAACATTTAAATAGAAAAATAACATTGTCTAAATGAATACCAGTGTCTTTAATACTAATAGAATATTAACAGCATAATGTCTAAATCAATATTAAATTATTTTAGGGATATTATAGAGGAGAGTGGTCATATGAAGTGAAATAGTATCCATAGTGATACTATAGGAATAACATAGGTACAACGTCTGAATAACTTTGTACTACATCATCAATTTCTCAAAGAACTTGAGTACAAAGTCCAGAGGTTGTCATGTGTAGCACAACAAGCTAGCGAAGCGTTCCTGCACACGCTCAGTGACGTGTGTCTTACACAGAACTACTCTCTGGAGACATGAAAACGTGATGCTGTTATTAGTCTCTGGAGCCGTTTCTAAACAAACTGACGTGACCGAAACCCTTCATGATGAAGGAACATGTCACCCAGTGCAGCGGTGTGACTCACTGATACACACACAATACTTGTTAGTAGATCAGTTCATTGTTGGTTTGCATCCAAACATGAAGAAAAATATAGAAAATCACCAGAATGATCCTTTAATGGGTCAACCACGTATTGACATGTCATATTAGTGTATGTTTCTGTTCATGTATGGAAGTGTGTTGTGTAGTCATGTATGTGTATGTGTGTGACCACAGGAACGTGTAGGTATGTGTGAATACAAAAAATCAAATAAATAATAAAGAAATGTAGTAGTAACTAATTGTCCTGCTACAATACCACTACCATATTATAGGAAATCTATGAACACAAATGTAAAACTGTTGTGAATTTGTTATATAAATATATATATATATATTCCATCTGAGTACCTTTAAAGCACTAGATCCAAGTGCTATAGAGATATTATAGGGGCACTTTTAGCATTTAGAGGATAGCAGATATGATAAGTGATATTAATTATGGTGCTGGCATTAATCAATTAATGAAATAAATTATGAGTTCAAAATGAATGAAGAACATCATCATTTGCAGCCATGAACATTACACAAGACAGCAGTGAATGTTATAATAAACACAAAAAGTCAAATCAATACTGGATTGACTAATAGTGTCCTGACGCCGGCCAAGATGATGTCACACAGTGTGTCAGCGGCCACACATGCTCAGATGTGATTCAGAAACACGACAGTCAAGTTAGACAGTTTTAGGATTCCCAGAATGAGACAGGAAGTCAGATACGTCAGAGATCGTCAAGTTAGTGCTGATGTGGTGAATCATTCAGCTGCTAGAAACTGTAAATACAAACATATGCATCATTTTAGCCATTTTAGTCCAATGTTCTAGCCCTGGTTTGGTCCAGTATTCTCTGGTGTTTTAGGCCTGGCTTGGTCCAGTATTCTCTGGTGTTTTAGCTCTGGTTTGTACCAGTATTCTCTGGTGTTTTAGGCCTGGTTTGGTCCAGTATTCTCTGGTGTTTTAGCTCTGGTTTGTACCAGTATTCTCTGGTGTTTTAGGCCTGGTTTAGTCCAGTATTCTCTGGTGTTTTAGGCCTGGTTTGGCCCAGTATTCTCTGGTGTTTTAACCCTGGTTTGGCCCAGTATTCTCTGGTGTTTTAGGCCTGGTTTGGCCCAGTATTCTCTGGTGTTTTAACCCTGGTTTGGCCCAGTATTCTCTGGTGTTTTAGGCCTGGTTTGGCCCAGTATTCTCTGGTGTTTTAGGCCTGGTTTGGCCCAGTATTCTCTGGTGTTTTAGCTCTGGTTTGGTCCAGTATTCTCTGGTGTTTTAGGCCTGGTTTGGTCCAGTGTTCTCTGGTGTTTTAGGCCTGGTTTGGTCCAGTATTCTCTGGTGCTTTAGGCCTGGTTTGGTCCAGTATTCTCTGGTGTTTTAGGCCTGGTTTGGTCCAGTATTCTCTGGTGCTTTAGGCCTGGTTTGGTCCAGTATTCTCTGGTGTTTTAGGCCTGGTTTGGTCCAGTATTCTCTGGTGCTTTAGGCCTGGTTTAGTCCAGTATTCTCTGGTGTTTTAACCCTGGTTTGGTCCAGTATTCTCTGGTGCTTTAGGCCTGGTTTGGTCCAGTATTCTCTGGTGCTTTAGGCCTGGTTTGGTCCAGTATTCTCTGGTGCTTTAGCCCTGGTTTGGCCCAGTATTCTTTGGTGTTTTAGCCCTGGTTTGGTCCAGTATTCTCTGGTGTTTTAGCTCTGGTTTGTACCAGTGTTTACTGGTGTTTTAGCCCTGGTTTGGTCCAGTATTCTCTGGTGTTTTAGCCCTGTTTTGTGCAATATTCAGCTTGTTAAAGAAGAATTCTGCTTGTTTTAACAACTTTAATGTTTTTTTCTGTGTGTGTTGACATAAACTGCTGAACAAGACTCTCATTTAACACATTTTCTTCACACATGCCGCTGCTGGATGAACAGAGTGGCGGACAAACCCATCCTGTTTCGGTTTCAACACAAACCAGTTCCTCTTTGGCCTTTGGGGTGATGGGGGTGGGGGGGTGGGGGGGTGGGGGTTGGAAACAATGCCTTACGGTAAATGTGGAGGATTTTGCTTCTGTCAGACTCAGTCAGCAGGTCTCTGTCAGCGTTGTTGCCTTCACCATGTGTAGCTCTGGAAACAGAAAAGAAGTCTGACAGATCAGAAACACGATAAGTAAGATGATCAGACAAACGACTGAGAAAATGAAAGTGAATAGTAAAATTAAAAAACAAACTAGAAGAAACTTGCTAGCCTAGCCACATTGATGCTATAAACAACTCACAATGCAACACTCTGTAGGAGCCTGTGTTACAACAATACTCTTTCCAATCAAAAGAACATATGTTGTGAATATGCAAATGCACAGTCCTCAAATAGGACAACTTTTTCCAAAGTAGTTTCCAATATAAAATATTGTGTTATATCTGGGCCAGTGTGGCTTCCATGTTTGGGCCTATATTTTCAATGTTCCCGAATGTTTTAGCCCTAATTTGGTCTGATATTGAGTTCAGTATTTTTCAATTTTTAAGCCCTGGCTTAGTCAAATATCCCTTAGTTTACCTCGTTTTGTTTCAGTATTCTCTGGTGTTTTAGCCCCATTTGGTCTGTTATTCTCCCAGTTACTACATGTTTCTGCCTGTTTCCATAAGGAACATCTGTGTTGTTTGAAATGTTTCTGTTAACAAGAACTAGTGTGAAAAATTCTGCAGTTTCTCAGTATACTTTTTTTTTTTTTTTCCACCTCTTACTTGAAGTTGTACGTTACCTCTTTTTGTCCTTAAAAATACCAAAATCTACTGTTCGCTGTCAGTATTTTTTTCAGAGCAGGTGTTTGCAAAAAATATTCTGTAAACCTCGTAGCTCTAATTTGAGAGATTTTCCTGTCGAAGCTTCAGCTGCAGGACGACGCAGTTCCTCTGTAGGTCAGGAGACTCTTTCTAAACCCACGAGATAAATAAAAATAGAGAGAGAGAACACAGCTGACGAGACGAAACTGTAGCTGTTTGTTACTTCCTGAAACATTCACATACAAACCAGTCAAACTGATTCTGTCACTCTGCATTGGTAGTTTTGGTTGATTTAAATTTAGCCCCTATTTCCCATCAGTCCCGTTCCTCCCTGTCCCCCCACTCCCCGAAGAAGACGCCATGTTGGATGTTACCATAAATCCTTAAACTGTGGCCACAGCTTCTTCAACTGCAGATGTTCTGTTGATGTAAACTCAACACCTCATGTCATACCTCTGTTCATCAGTACTGTTCTTATTTCGACTTGGATCTACTTTGCTGTTTTTTCGATCACTGTTAAGCTGCTGTTAACTCCATGCTGCACAAATGTTTCCCATTAAAAGCCTGTAAGTGGTTCAAAGGTCATAATCCCTGCCTTTCCTGGTAGGTATCTAATTTGAAATGTCCGCAGGAAGTTCTGACTTTCACTGATGACAATTTAAGATCAATTCAAAATAAAAAAAACCCAAATAAACAGCAAAGTAGAAACGACTGAAATTAAACAAAGAATTAAAACAGAGAAAGTGTCACGACAGTTATACTAAATTTAAACAAATATGTAACACAAACAGGTTATTATTATGGACTCAGACATTATTTGATTACCTGCGTTTGATTGAATTTGATCATTTCTGGTTTATGATTTCTGATCAATCATCTTTCACTCATTTTGCTTTGGAAGAACAGTCCTCTCTTCCTGTTTGCTGATCAGGTTCAGGTTATTTTCTCCTATTGTTTGTCTGGAATAGTAGATCAATTCATTATTGATTTGGCCTCTAAACATGAGATTTGTTGACAAAAATAAGAACTATAAATTCATCAAAAATCTTAACAGCAACTAACAGCCACTAAAAATCTTTACCAACTCAACCTCTGTGTGTTGAGTCATATTGTTTTTGTTATTCTCTCTATATGTTATTACACCTACCTCATGTCTATCTAATTTGTCACCATTTTGTACCATGTCCAATTATACTAATCAAAAAAAATAAAAAAGACAAAATACCTATAACATTCCCATATCAGTATCTCACTTTATACCCACTACTCTCTGAATTAAATCCTATAATATTTCTATGACATTGGTACAACTTTGTCAGAGGTGGGTTGTAATTAAGTCCATGTTTTTGCATGGACTTAAATAGTCTATTAGTCCATAAATAAATCATATCACATCTTATATGTCCTAAAGTTGTTGCTGTAGCTTTGGTTTTCAGCTCAGTGTCTGATGGACTGACGGTTCTTCCTGTGATGAGTCATGTCAATGTTCTCATGGCTCTAAGTTACATTTACCTCATTATGCTAATGATTAACTGTCATTAGAATAGCTCAGAGATACTGTAAGTCTTTTTTTAGTTTCACACTTTAATCACACACACTGAGAGGAAGCTTGTTCTTTTACACAATGAGTGTGTTTCAGTCAGTTTCAGCTGCTGCAGGTTACTGATCTCCATTCCTCTTCCTCTTTTTTCTTAACGTGTTTTATTTCTTTCTTCCTCCTTCTTTCACAGTCTGACTCTGTCAGCTCCCTCTGATCTGTTCAGACCTGCTGGTTTTACCACACAATTTAAACTGAAAACCCTCTCAGAGATGCAGGTAGCCTGTCAGTTTGAGCAAATTGTGTAGAAAGATGTTTGGAGTTTGGAGAGATCCGACTGACGAGCTCCAAAACATATTTGCCAATTAATTTTGGTACTGCACTTTGTTCAGTTTCACCATCTGGACTCACGCCATAAGTTAACCCATAAGACCTTTTTAAAACCACATAGAATACAAATGAACCCCCAGATATGTAATTTGATCATGTGACAGTAATCAGCAGGATGACATCATCTGTCGGTGCTTTCCAAAACTGTCACACATCACTGTTAAACAATAATGATGCTCTATGATGAAAATGATCACTTTGTTTAAGTTTAGAGAAACATGTGGTGTGGGTTCAAGTTACCACTTCCTTTAAGTTGGACCACCTCCGTCGTCATGGCAACAATGATAACCACGGGGTTAAGATTCATCCAGCCCTCCTCCTCTGAATGAGGTCATCTGACCACATATATACGTATATACTTCTCTGTCACTACGGCTGCTAGACGCTACTGTATGTTGTTTCTGGGCGACTGACTTTAAGACCTGTTGTGTTATTTTTCTTGCGAGGACAGACTCAACTATTTATCAGGGTTAGCATAATTTCGTTGTATGAATCAGGAACCAATAAATACTCAGTGGTTCCTGCTATAAATATAGGAACAGTGGAAGAAAACAAGATTATGGGGAACAAATGAGTAACAACTGGGCATTTTAAAGAAAGGAGAAATAAATGATACTCTGCTGCATGCAGGGGTTCGACGACCACCTTCCCAAATAAATGAGAAAACAAACATAACATGACAAAAAAAAAGGAGAAAAAATAAACTGGGCTGTAAATATGTGTTATGCCACTGTCAGCTGTAATAATATTCAAGACCTTTTAGAGGAGAAGTCAGATCATCCTCTGAAGAACATGAATGTCCAGTGAACCCAATTTCACAACAATCCATCAGATAGTTGATGAGACATTTCAGTGTGTGACCCAACGAGGTGGAACGTCAATATAATCTTCACACTGACCAGAGGAAACATGGTCAGCGTCACAGTTTTTCCTGTTAACATCCTCACTGTGGTCACTCAGCTAAAACGCTGCCTATGATAACAGTGTCTGTTCAGTTAACTGAAACTATCAGAACTGAAATGTTTTTTAGACTTTATAGTTTCAGATAGTTTAAAGGAATACTTTAGGACTGATAACACGTTAAATACAGAGCTGGTTATGCTGGTTTCCCTCTGTTTCCAGTCTTTATGCTAAATATGCTGCTGGCTGTAGCTTAGAGGTATCAATCTGAACATTTAACTCTCAACAAGAGAGAGAAGAAGAAGAAGAAGAAGAAGTGTATTTCCCCAAAAAGTCAAACTACTTATTGAAGTTCAAACCCTCATTTCAAGCAGATGGTTTCTGTTGCTGCTTTATTTCAACATGAAACCACAATGACACTTTTCTACTGAAAACTTCCTTTTTTCCGACTACATCTGAGTTACAAAATGTCATAGTTTCAACATTTGAGACGTTTCTTTCATTGTTCTTCCGTATCTGTGCAGTTTATTAAAGCTAATATGAATAAATAAGCTTATTTATTCATATTATATGTGTTTTAGTATCACTGGTTTATTCTGACTTTAAGTGACAGAACGAGCGGTGGCTTATCTCAACTGTTTCAAAGCCTGATGTCTTATTCCTCTGTTGTTGTCCAAAAACTATTAACAACAGAAATACTCATCAGAGCACCAAATCTTGATTCATCCGCTGCTGAAAATAGTCCCCAACAAATGCACTATTTCCTCCTGTATGTTTGTTTGAGAGCTGTTACTGAGCCTTTTTCAAACATGAAAACTATATTTGTGAGCTGTTTTTAAAGATTTATGTCTCCAGTAGGAACCAATAAGCTTAGAGAAGGAGGAGTATTGACGGCAGACAAATACTTTAAAATCTAAACTTTATATAAAGTAGTAATTCAGATTAGCAGGAATGAAGCTAATTAAAATATGTGTAATGATAACCTTACACCTTATATATATGCTTATATATACAGGTCTAGTTTAAAGAGGACATATTCTGCACATTTACAGCTCTATATTTATATTCTGGGGCTCTACTGGAATATCTTTGCATGATTTCCAGTTAAAAACTCCTTATTTATCTTCTACTGGTCCTTTATGCAGCCCCTCAGTTCAGCCTCTGTCTGAAACAGGCCGTTTTAGCTCCTGTCTCTTTAAGGCCCGCCTCCTCATGAGCCCACTCTGTTCTGATTGGTCAGCTTTCAGGAAGCTTCCTCCGGCTCCGGAGGCTACGTAAACAAACTATAGTAGCAGGATTTCACTTCTTTGTTCACATGTTGGGGCTGAATCAGATCTTAAATATGAGAGTGGACAACACATGGAAACGCCTTAGCAACCACCTTAGCAACCACCTACAGAGCGGATCAAACGGGTGAAAAGGTGAAACCAATTGCGGAGATGCCTTAAACCTGCAAAGCTGGCTCCATAAAGAAGTCTGATTGTATGGAAGTCTATGAGAGAATGACCCTACTTCTCTCTTGATTTATTACCTCAGTAAACACTTTCCTGATGAGTTTATGGTCACAATCACTAGTTTAAAGTCTTTTTCAATACAGTATGATGTTCATTTTGTAAATTATGGTCCCATTTGGAGTAAAATAGATGATAAAGCAGGTATGCTTTAGGGTGTGGCTACGTTGTGATTGACAAGTCGCTACCATGGCGATGCATTAGGTGCTGCAGTTGGACCTTGGGAAGCTCCTCCCCAGCTCCATGCTCTCATCCAAATATGGTCACTTCTCATCACTTCTGGTTCCAAAAAAACCAAGATGGCGACACTCCTCCGTGCTTGCCCCGCTTCCACGTCCTGTCACACCACTTTTATTATTTCCACTCCAATGCAGCTCCAGGCAAGGCCGTGGTCTCCTTTGAGCCCACCGGGTGTAGCAGACCAAGCGCTACGTAAACAAACTATAGTAGCAGGATTTCACTTCTTTTTCTCCGTCTTTACTCCAAATGTCAACTTCTCAAATCCATCCGTACATGTCGGAGCTGAATCAGATGGTGGACAAAGCAAAAAACCTCAGCAACAGAGATTATAGAAGGGATGGATGTTTATTGGCAGGTGTGACGAGCTGACGTCATCTCATTGGAAAAGTGAAAAAACGTTGCAAACGAAGCGGCTTTGTCTTGCAGATAACATTTCTACATACTGCACAACAGGAGATAAATAACATAAGAACAAAAAGCTGCATATGTGAGGTGTTTGTAAAGATCTTCAGTAGGTACTAACAGGCTTGGAGCTGAGAGACACAGACAGAGACAGAGAAGGGAGGGAGTGGAAGTTATTGAGAGATGAACTAACATGTTGTTGGTTTGGCTTTTGCACATGGGATACGATGAGAAGAAGTTCAGGGGAGAAGAGTCGGGAGGAGAGAAAAAAAAACAACAAAAAAAAAAAACCCAAACTGTGAGATCAGAGGTTAAAGCGTCCAGCAGGAGTGAGATCAGCAGACCTCCGCCCAGAAAGAGAGAGAGAGGAGGAGGGTGGGGTCACCGTCCCCAGAGTCTGGGCTGAGCCACTTCTTTCTCTATCCAGACATGTGAAGAGACACTACAGAGTTAGTGTTTCATTGTTCGGCCACACAGTCCACTGGAGTTATATCCATACGCTCACTATTCACAATTAAAAACTTTTATTGTCTACTTTCCTCTTCAAGAATCACAAACTCTGACTCTCAAACTAACATCATGAAACTAAAACTAAAAACACAGAGACGCTGAAATATGTATCAAAACTGACCTGTTGTTAGTTTACAGTTTCTATTATTGGTCTTCTTCCTCTTCGCTGTTTCACTCAGACTGATATACAGACAGGTGACATATTAAAGGTCTAGGTGTGAATGCTGGACCCCTACAGCGAGGGGATCCGGGTCCACATGTCCCCTTAGAGGTGAAGGGTCAAAGTAGTTGTGAGTGATCAGCTTTATTCTATGATGAAACATGTCTGTCCTGATGAGAGTGGTCTGATGTGAATCATACGTTATGACCTTCACAGTCACCAGATCTCAACCCATCATCATCATCACAACACCACATGAGGAAGATCTTTATGAAGACTGATGTTCAGAGACTGTAGGATCAATAACAAGGAGCTTTAATTTGTCACCCGTCTGTGTTATATTTATTGTTTATATTATATATATGAACCTGGATGTCAGATATGAATTTATTACGATATGAGTTGGTGTCTTGACCTTGAATGACTGTTTTGACCGGGACATAATCTTTGTGGTTTGAGAGATGACATTAGTGACTCAGAAACCATCCTGGTGATGTTGAGATGATCTTTTTCAATTTGGAAATAAGTGACTCAGACACGCTGAATGACCTCAGTGACTCTGACGTGACCTTTGAGGACTCGGACAGAATCCGTGACATGGACTCAGTGACCCGGACACAAGCTGGGACACTATCTACTACTACTACTACTACTACTACTACTACTACTACTACTACCACCAATACCAGTACTGCTATTAGTACTTGTTATGCTGCTACTGTGTGTTTTTATTTCTTAAAATTAGACCAAAGTAGGAAAGAAAAGAGACACATACAGAAAATCAGACCAATTGTCTTTCTGTCTCGTAAATATAAATAAAGTTTTAACACAAACTGACTCTGTGTGTGTGTGTGTGTGTGTGTGTGTGTGTGTGTGCAGGATAACATCTCTGTTTTGTTTAGAGGTCATTTCCTTCTGCAGCAATCATTTCCATAAACACAAATACTGACAGAGGACAAACTCCCCTCTGTCTCCCCCCCTCCTCTCTCCTCTCTGCAGGCAGACGATGGGACGTCACGTGTCTCTGAACAAACTGTGTTAACTGAAGGAAACTGAAGCGTCTCTGACAGCCGGAAACACGACGAGTTAACCAATCAGACTCCTGAAGCTAAACAGACAGGTGATGGTTGATCTTTTATCCTTAGTTTTGATTTTCACTGTAAATATTCTCTCCGTCTCTTTGTTTACTTTAGAAGTCACTCAAGCATTCATCTTTCTGTTGTTACTATATCAGCGCACCTTAAAGCTACATTAAAATGTCTAAAACAACTAGACCTGTGTTATATATGTTGTTGAGTTGTGTACTTACATTATCCCAAATGTTTCCAACAGTTTTCAAACCCAGAGAAATCTGTAATTTAATCAAAGTAACGGACCGTTTCATTTGGTCGCCTGTCGATGGCGTCATACCTCCTCTACCAAAGAGTAAACACGCACCAGATGCATACGGCGGCGCTGTGTTTGTCCGCTACAATGGCGTCTACCAAAGAGTAACTTACACACATACAAGATAATACATCGGCGTTGTGGTTGTTCTACACAAACTGTTATAAATGGACTTTTATTCAGTTTTAAGTCACATTTTCATGATAAATTTAGGTGGTTTTTAACTATATCTTTTAGCCGGAAGAAGGATTTTAGTCATTGGACGTCTGGATCTTAAGTTATCAGAGAAATAAACTGGACAAACGTTAGCAGCAGCTCGGCTAACAGCCCCTCCAGGAAGTCCGCTGGTCACCGAACATCGTCGGAGAAACATTGATTTTTTAGGTGAAACAGCTTTAATTAGTATTTTTACCTGTAATCTCCGGGTCGGTTTGTTCTGGAGAGGAGGAGACCTCTGCAGGTAAAAACATCCTGAATGATGAACACTGGAGTAATCCTATCCTGGTGAAGCTGGTTATTTAACGACAAAGACAACAACTCCCATGATCCCTTGCTACTTCACACCGTCATCACACTCTGTCTGTTGTTATTGTTTTGATTGAGACGCCTAGCAGCTGAAATTACATGTTGTGCGTTTAAGGGCGGCATATTCTGCTTTTGGAGGTTTCATGTTATTTATATCCTGTTCTGCAGGATGTCAAACGTGATCAAAGTTTCAAAACTTGAGGTGAACATATGTAGAAATGTCGCCTGCGAGTCAAAAGTCAGGGCTTCAACCTGCTCTGAACGCTTCGTTTTTTTACTACCTTGCTGACGAGCTGACGTCAGCTCATCGCAGCTCCGACATGTACGGATGGATTTGACTTAGCTGGTTGTTCTCGACCACTTTAGAAAAAGTAGGATTTAATACGGAAGTATAACGACGCCAATACCTTGGGGAGCGCACCAACCGCATTTGAGCGCTTTCTCAGTCTGCAAGTAAAACATTTGAGAGCTGATTTGTAAGAACAGAGACGACACACTAAACAACATTATTACTTTTTGTTTCTTTCATCAATACAGCCTCCTATGAGTAATATTATTCATGTTCATTCAGCTACACGAGTCTCATGTTTTACCTGTTTTAATGCTGGTAAAACTGCTACGTCTGTTTAAACAGGACTTCACTGCATTTAACACCAGAACTGAGAGCTCAGTTATGTATTTAGGTCATTTTGAGAGAAGATTCTGTCATGCCGTCACCCTGCGTTACTCATAATACACACACACATAATGACGTGGCTAAAAAAAACAACAAAAAAAACTCAGGAGCTTATTGACTGAAGCGTCGATTCAGTGACTTTTAGGCGGCGGTTCTGGTAAATCAGTATTAACCCTTCGTGCGCCAACAATAATGAAGTGGAAACAAGTGATGAAACAGCTGAATTCGAGATGCTTTAGTCCACCGGTAGTCTGTCGCCTTCAGATCGTGTTTCCTCTTGTCAGACACCAGCGGAATGAAAGCAGCAGCGTCCTGTCGTTACCACATGTGGCAGCAGGTGTCGCCGTTGCTGCTGCTTCAGCAAAAGTTACAGAGTCTCACGTTAATGATTTATGTTTTGTTTGTGTGTCTTATCTCACATCTCTTCCTTAGTGATTGCTGCTGCTGAAACAACCTGATAAACGTTCATGTGTGTGTGTGTATGTGTGTGTGTGTGTGTTGCAGGTAGCTGAAGGGGTCAGAGGTCATCATGCAGAGTATAAAGTGTGTGGTTGTGGGTGATGGAGCTGTGGGGAAGACCTGCCTCCTCATCTCCTACACCACCGGAGCTTTTCCCAAAGAGTACATCCCCACTGTGTTCGACAACTACAGCAGCCAGGTGTGTGTGTGCCTTTATTTATTAGGGACCGAGCCCAAAAGGCAGAGGACTACTGTAAAACAATTCTTTGTTTGTTTTTCGTGTGTTTGTTTGTTTCTTTATTATTACGCCACTTAAACCCTTAATTTGACCCCCTAAACATGCTCAAAAACTCACCAAATTTGGTACGCACATCAGGTCTGGTGAAAAATTTGATGAAATGTAAAAATTAACCCCCCAAAGTGACAAAATGTGCTCTCTAGCGCCACCTATTTAACTAAAATGGCCGCCACAGCCCGTAGGAATGTCTTAGAAACCAAAACTCAATTATTTGTCTCATCAAGACCTACAAATCATACGCTGACACTCCTGACCTAAATCCAACAGGAAGTCCACAATTAGCCTTTCAAAATAAGATTTTGCCCCAATTTTGGCCCCCAACAAACGCTATTTCCTCTGAGGGAATCTTAATAGATGACTTATGACACTGTGCTGAAAAAAAGTTGTTAAAAACTTTGTAATAACTTGAACGGTTGTTGCAGTGCCACATCACACCTTACAATGTAAACCAATGGGGAGACAATCTATGGGCATGGACTTTGTGTCAAACAGAGGCTTCTGACGTCTAAACTATAAGTCTGACCACTTTCAAACCTGTATCAATGGATTCGCCACGAAAATTCCTACTAAGATGTTATTTTTAATGTAAGATTTGGCCAAAGTCATGGGATTTATGAGGATATTTCACAAGAAGCGTACTCTAAAATCCTCCTCTCCAACTGCTCCTGGTGATGTCACTCCCTCAGTGCTGTGAAACATTCCGCAATACACACTCATTATAAAATCACAGGAGGAGCAAGAAAAGACTTTAAAACTCACACTCTAATATCTCAAAAACAGTAAAAGATAGAAAAAACATGTAAATTCAAGATTTGTAGGTCAAAGTCTCGTGACTCATTTAAAGTTCAAATGAAGTTTGTATCTAAAACTATGTGGAAGCAGTAAATGTTCAAAAAGATGTGGGTTCGCTCACACTCTCCATTCAAATATATGAGTATTTTTCTGTGTCCAGCTGCAGTTACTTATTGTCTCTACACACCTGACAGTACACATGTCAATCAAACTTTCAAAATAAAAGCACACCACACTTGTAAGAAATATCCCAACCAATGCTGCTTGCAGCTTTAATTATCATTATTATTATTATTTGCATACAAACAAAGACAAGTTTTAAACTTCAAAAGAAATCCATAAGAATTGTAAATAGAACTGCTCATCAGGAACAAACAAACTGAATGTTTATTATTATTAAAACTATGAAGTTTAGAGATTTGGGTTTAAATGTTGGACAGAACGAAAATCAGTTATTACATTTAGGTATCCAAAAGTGTTTAAAGTGAGTCAACGAGATGTAAAAACCCCAAAAGTGACCTTGGACAACGTGTGTGTGTGTGTGGTGCGTTCAGGTGACGGTGGACGGCAGGATGGTCAGTCTGAACCTGTGGGACACGGCGGGTCAAGAGGAGTACGACCGGCTGAGGACGCTGTCCTACCCGCAGACCAACATCTTCATCATCTGCTTCTCCATCTCAAGCCCCGCCTCCTACGAGAACGTCAAACACAAGTGGCATCCTGAGGTCAGAGGTCACACATCTGCCCGCGCAACAGAGGTCATATTTAGAGATTAAAGCAACCAGAAAGTAACTTAAAACTCAGGATAAGTGCTACTGAAGCGCCCCTTCAACCTGTTGTATGGAAACTCAAAGTGTCCAATATTAAAGGACTAGTTCACAGTTTTTCCAGTATGTCTTAAACCAGTAGTTTTCATCGCTGTAATCATTCCTCCTGCTCATACTGGATATTAAAAGATCCTTCAAATGTGCTTTCAATGGAAGTGATGGAGACCAAAATCCACAGTGTGTCCACACAGTCATTTAAAAGTTGATGTGAAGTTTATATTCAGCCTTTTTAGCATCAAATTCCCTCTTTGTGTTTCCTCGGACAGTGTTTCCCTGTTGAGCTGCGCCCATTCAACCTGTTGTATGGAAGCTCAAAGTGTCCAATATTAAAGGACGAGTTCAGTGGAAGAAGTACTCAGATCCTTTACTGCAGTAAAAGATCTGCAGTAAAAGTACTAATACATCAATGTAAAAATCCTCCATTACATGCATGAAAAATCCTACTACAGGTACTAGTACTAAATATTATCAGCTTGATGGACTTAAAGTAGAAAGTACAATATTTCCCTCTGAAATGTAGTGGAGTGGAAGTATAAAGTAGCATCACATGGAAATACTCAAGTAAAGTACAAGTACCTCAAAATTGTATTTAAGTACAGTACAGTTAATGTATTTAGTTGATTTCCACCACTGGTTCTTTTATTTGTCTCTTTCCTGTTTACTGAAGTTGGTCATCATCATCATCCTCAGGTGTCTCACCATTGTCCCGGCGTTCCCATCCTCCTGGTCGGTACTAAGAGCGACCTCCGGAACGACGGCGAGACTCAGAGGAAGCTGAAGGAGCAGAACCAGACGCCCGTCACCCATCAGCAGGGCGCCGCCCTCGCCCGCCAGATCCATGCCGTCCGTTACCTGGAGTGTTCGGCGCTCAACCAGGACGGCATAAAGGACGTGTTTGTCGAGGCTGTGAGGTCCTTCCTCAACCCGCAGCCCACCGTCAGTAAGAGGCCCTGCGTGCTGCTGTAGGACCGAGCCGGCCAGAAACACTGAGTGGGCTGATATGTGCCTGAGAGACTGTTTGTTAAAATGTGTTAATTTTTAAATGTGTTTGGTTAGAATTTTATCTTGAGTAAGAAAATGTAACTCAGATGTTCATGTTGATAAGGATGTTTTGGGGGTTTTTGGTCCGACTCACATCAAGCTTTAAATGAAACCAACTTCACCTTCTCTGATGTGACTCAATGTTTTAAAGATTAAAAGTTAAATGTCCACAAAACTTTTCTGTCCTCACTGAAACGCCAGTTCAGTCTCTTCTTTGTCCTCTTTTACTCCTTTTATGTGTTAACGTGTAGACGACACCAGGGATTTGATGAAGGTTGTTTTTTGTTTTTTCCCGCTCAAAACTTCAGTGTGCTCTCCTGCTCAACACAACTGGACAAATTTTAAATTAAAGAACAAGTTTAATAACTTAGAATGAAAGTTAAACACATATTTACTCCTTATGGAATAAAGTCTACATTGTTTCTTAAAGTAAAATTGGACAGAGACTCTCATGCAGCAGCTGTTAGCTGGTTAGCATCGTGATCCTCATTGAACGTTTCAGCACCGCACCACTAATGTTTTGTGTTTACAACAATATAATATCAGAACAGAAGCTTTGCTAGGTTCAATATTTCTTCATCCAAAACACAGAGTGAGACTCATTTGGTCCAGTTTGCCATGATGTGGCCTCTAGGGTTAGCTGTTAGCTCGCCAGCTAGCCATGCGAGTGTCATTACGTCACCAAGCTTTCAGACTGTACTGCTGACTGTGTGTTCAGACAAAAGGCAAAGTGAATTTTAGAGAACTGGAGTGTGAGCAGCTGGTTCCTGAAGTGTTTTCCCATTTCTAATGTTGCTTTAATCGATTTCAATGTTACTGAACACAGAAACTCAGGACTCTCCTGATAATATAACGATCCGACAGGTTTATATTCCGGCACCAGTTCAAGTTATTTACACTTTGTTCATTGCGTTTTGTCCATGACTTTAGCTGACAACTTAAGAATACTACAATACCCATGAGCCTCGGCTGCTGTTGCTATGGAGAAGAAGCAGATCAAAGCATTGTAAACAAAACATGTCGCCATGGTTACTGGATTCACTCAAAATGACCCAGAAACTAAAAGTGAGCTGATTTAATCTGCAGATTGTAAAATAAATTTAATCTTTAGTTTCTGCTCACTGAATTTCTTGCTGAAATGCACCTTGGGAGTCGTAGTTTGTAGTCGTATCTCAAATATTTGAAATTGATTCTAAATTTCACAATAATTGTTTTTAATTAGCCTTAATAATATAATTTGAAACAAAAGTGTCTTTTCTCTATGTGTTTATTGGTATCTAACCAATGAACACATGCCTGCTACACACAGACGCCTGTGTTTGAAGCCTTTTTTGCTATTTTGTAACATTGCTATCAAAAGTAATATTGACCAGTAAATGATTAAAACGTAATTAAGTTATAGTTGTAGACAGTTAATGATAGGAGGCGGTTTGATGAAGAACATAAAAGTCAAATCTGAGGAAACAACCTGGTTTGGTGTGAACTTTAACATTTTAAATTGTGAGTGAAAACTTAAATGCATGATGCTGCTGTCCATAAACACTGACAACATAACTTGGAGTAAAATTCTACAATAATAAAGCAACAGTTTGACGTAGTACACCTCTAAAGAAAAAGTATTTCTAATTTGATGTTAATATTTTTATTCCTCTCTTGTACCAGCTGAGATTCATTTTATTTGAACATGGCTTGATTATTAACATTAAATAATGATGTTTGTCTTATTTTAATGTCATTATAATGTGGAATATGTGCAGTTTTTCTCATTATTATTATCATTAAGTTCCCCAGATCTGACTCCATCAGCCAACTTTCATCCAGAAAAATGACTGTAGGTGTCTGTCTGTGTTGCTGTGTGCAGGTGTTTTGTTGTTCAGGTAAATGAAGTGGGGGTGGTGGTGGTGGTGGGGGGGGCAGGGGTTAATAAATGACCTGCAGACAAACAAACTTCCCCACAGGATGAAAAGGCTCTTATACTGTCAGCTAGTACAATAATCAAAACACAAACATCTCTGCAGCCTATCACATGACTTCATCTCATAAAATACTCTGTGTGTGAACCAGATGTCATGTCATCTGCAAGCAAAGCAAACTGATCATCTCTGATACTCACATATGTCATTGATATACAAAATACAGAGTTTAGGCCCCAAAACAGAACCTTGTGAGACTCCACTGTAATTTGTGCACTTAAATATCTTTATGAGTTTATGGGGAATTATGAATTATTATTGTGCACAACTCCAACATGAAATTATTCGTCCAGTGACATCACTCATATTAGAGCAGGTATAACAATAAGGAAATAGTCCTCCTTGACAAGATGCAAGAGGGAAAAGGGAAACTGGTAAACAAGGCTATGGCTAATGAATGATTGTAATGCATGATGCAGAGTTATCTATTGTGTAGTTGGTATGAGAGACCTGATAAACAGATGAGATGACTGTTACCTGAGAAGCAGTGAGTCAAATCAACGGTACAACAGCTTAGTTCTGAATTGCCAATTGAAATTACAAATTATGAAAGCACCAGGGTTCAAGCAACCTGATGAAGGTTTTATACAAATACTTGCTTGCTCCAAGGTGGCGTCTTGTGGATAATGGGGTCTGTTGTGCTGGGGTGAGGAGCCGGAGTCTCGATTTGGACATGAACAGTTTCCATTGGTAGAGAGCTCCTGGTTCATGCTCTCCTAGGCTTGACCCTCAGCTCATGACTCTACATTCTGAGGTTTCACCTCCTGTTGCTCTGATTCACATCTTCAGACTAGCAAAATGCAAGTTTTCAACATGCAGCATGGCAGAAAGCAAGAAGACAAAGTCAAAAGCAAGCAGCAGCCCAAAGAAGCAGCCTAAAAAAAGCAGCTTAGAGTCTGAGATAAGACACTGTTTTAAAGTCTCAGTCTGCCCGTCCAGAAGGTGCATCCTGGCCAATCCCAGGGGTTGCAGAGTTCTGGGGGAGCAGAGTCAGTCCCCTCCTGTCCACAGACAGGCAGGTACAGTTCCTGAATACAGTTATTCCATCGATCAAAGTATTTACAATTTAACAATTGCATGATTCCTAATTTTGCATTTTTGATAGTAGCTTTAGAGTTCGTAGATTGAAACAAGCAGAATGGTACTAAACATGATCATGGATGATGAGATTATGTTAGCGGTAGTGGAATAACAGTCTAACTAAAGTACATAACAACACTTATTGTGATATACACACATATCAACATACAACAATAATTGTCCTTAGACAAAATCTAAAACTACATTTGTAAGTCCATGGGTTCTACAGTCCTCTGCTCTCCTTGATCTGACTGCAAACAGCAGGGGTCCATGCCATTTGAGGGTGTGTGTGTGTGAGTGAATGGGGCATGGTATATGATGCAGCATGTCTTGTGCCTTATACTGGTTTGCCCAGTGATCAGTTCTTGGGTTGGTCATTGAAGTCCTGAAAGTCAAAACCCACAGTGGGATTACAGTTGGTGGCAGCTCGTCTCTGTGTGTGACTGACTGTTAGAGGTGAGTTATGATAACCAATGGTGGGGGTCGTTTATCCAAATGGTACCATCAGTTCACACTGGGTTGTGAATTGCTCTTCCCATCTTCCTGGCTCTTATAACTTGAAGGATCAAAGATGGTTTGGTGACCATGCAGTAGATGGGGGTTCCTTATCTGATCCTCTCTGTTTGCAGGAGGTAGTTTAGATGGTCAGTGAGGAGTTTGGGACTCTTATATACACTTATATATTATTGGCCAGCATTCCTGGGGGGTTGAAGAAAGAGCTACACCACATTCAATCTCCATACACTCAGATGTTTAACTGCAAACTGTGCAAACATACATATATTCCATCATGAATGTACAGAAAAATTGCAAAAATAACATAACTCCAAAGGCACAATCTTCACTGTGACATTATTTCTAGAAGAACATTTTAATGTTTGTTGTTTTGCTTTTGGACTGAAGGACAGAAGTGGACGAGACTGAAACTCTAAGAAGCAGTTTGTGTGACGGAGCGATTTCTTTCTCTTCAGTGTTTCAGGATGTCGTCCTTTCCTGCGGACCGTCTCCTCACTGGCAGGGAGTCACTTCCTCTTCCTGTCCCTCGTCTCCTTAAAGTCAACAATAGATAACTGGGACGTAGAGACGTGTGGATGTTTCTGTGGCAGTGTTTCATCTGAGGGTTCAACCATTTATCCCACCTCCTACTGATTAATAAAAAGAGAAGAACATTCTCACCACGTATGGAGAATTTGGGTCACTCTTTCACTGAAATAACGTGTCAGTTTTATTACAAATAATAATCAACCAGTCAAATCATTTACAGCACAATATTTTCAGGAGCATTTTGGGCATCTCAGTAGCACCGTCCATGATTTAAATGCACATTTTCTATTGCAAGAAAATATGATGGTATCACATCAAACCTGCAAGGGACTGAAGTGTCCTGCAGGCAGCGGTGGAAGGAGAACTCAGATCCTTTAGTTTAGTAAAAGTACATAAGTATTATGAGCTTGATGTAGTTAAAGTATTGCAGTAAAAGTACATAAGTATTATGAGCTTGATGTAGTTAAAGTATTGCAGTAAAAGTAGTGGTTTGGTCCCTCTGACTGATATATTATTATATATGACATCATTAGATTATTAATAGTGAAGCATCAGTGTTAGAGCAGCATGTTACTGTTGTAGCTGCTGGAGGTGGAGCTAGTTTACACTACTTTATATACAGTTAGCTAGTTTAGTCCAGTGGTTCCCAACCTAGGGGTCGGGCCCCTCCAAAGGGTCAGCAGATAAATCTGAGGGGTGGTGAGATGATTAATGGGAGAGGAAAGAAGAAAAAACAAAGTTCTGATACACAAATCTGTTTTCAGTTTTTGGACTTTTTCTCTAATCTTTGATTTTTGCTGAAATATTGGATCATTTGAACATTTATTGAAATGAAAGCATGTGAGAAGTTTAGAGGGAAAAATCACTATTTGGTGGAGCTGTTAACAACTCATAGACATGTGAAATGTGACCCCGACTACACACTGCTTTTTGTAAGACGTCAAAAGACAAAAAGGTTGGAAACCACTGGTTTCATCTTTAACAATGTGTTGTATTTTAAAAGCTTGTTATATTATCCATTGTGTCAAATCTTCATCTGAAAAGTAACTAAAGCTGTCAAATAAATGTAGTGGAGTAGAAAGTACAATATTTCCCTCTGAAATGTAGAAAGTAGCATCACATGGAAATACTCAAGTAAATGTATTTAGTTACTTTCCAACGTTGCCTGCAAGACAGTACTGGGACATTTTTATCTGCCATAATAATGTATTTAACACACAGTGTTCAGAAATGGCTCAGACTCACGTTAAAGGACACATATTCTGCACATTTCCAGCTCTATATTTATATTCTGGGGCTCTACTGGAATATCTTTGCATGGTTTCCAGTTAAAAACTCCTTATTTATCTTCTACTGGTCCTTTATGCAGCCCCTCAGTTCAGCCTCTGTCTGAAACAGGCCGCTTTAGCTCCTGTCTCTTTAAGGCCCCGCCTCCTGATGAGCCCACTCTGTTCTGATTGGTCAGCTTTCAGGAAGCTTCCTCCAGCTCCGGAGGCTACGTAAACAAACTATAGTAGCAGGATTTCACTTCTTTTTCTCCTTCTTTACTCCAAATGTAAACTTCTCAAATCCATCCGTACATGTTGGAGCTGAACAACACATGGAAACACCTTAGCAACCACCTTAGCAACAACCTTAGCAACCAAGGCTACAGAACAGAGGGACAATCTGACATCATCATTAGGAGGAAATAGAGGTGACTTTTCAAATTAAACATTCACAGCTTGTTGAAGCCCTGACCTTTGACTTGCAGACAGCATTTCTACATACGTTCACCTCAAGTTTTGTAACTTTGACCATGTTTAACATCCGACATCAGAACAGGATATAAATAGCAGTAATATAATCACATGACGTCTGTCGGTGTATGTGACTCACTGAAGTTGTGTGATTCAGCAGAAAAAACAGGAGAAGAAGAAATGTGTGATACATCAGTGTTTTTCCATTTCTATCAGTGAGAAGATTTTATCAAACTGCTGTGAGAACGCTGCAGTGACTCACGTCCAACATACACTCTCTCATTCATGACATCAGTCTTAATCTTCACCTCCTGACTCTGCTGCTGTTTGTCCTTCAACACAGTGAAACTGCCTCATGATGCAGAAAAATGTGAGTCTGTCAGAGCAGGTTGTCATAGAGTCATGAATTCTTGCTGAGGGAAACTGAACTGAATAACAGACAGAAATGTTGTTTTTTTTTTACATTTCAGATGGTTTGATACCTTTTAAAGGCAGAAATGCCAACAATCACTGACATAAACCAAACTGCTGGATGATCTTAAAACTGCATTAGCTGAAGTTTTGTTCTTCATTTGTCAGCAGAAACAAGCAGAACACTGACATGTCATCACATTCATACTCCACTAGAGGGAGCGCTACTGATTCTGTGTTAGGTTCAGAAGTTGTGTGAGTCAGGAGTCATTCTTATATTCTTCTGTTCTTTGGAACATTTTGCCTAAATATTTGAAAATAACAAGAAATGTAAATAGATTCAAGCCCAGTCTGAAAAACTGGTTTATAGGTGAGTCTTAAAAAGGTTCTGCTCTGTTCGGTGCCTTAATGACTTTATCAGTGTGATGTATTTTATATCTTAAAAGGTGATGATGTTTATTGTTGTTGTTGCTGCTGGGCTTTGTGTGTGTGTGTGTGTGTGTGTGTTGTTGTCTCTTATTGTGATGTTGTCGGTGTTGTAAAATTATACGCCCCCCCCCCCCCCGATTAAGGACCACAATCGAAATAAGCTTTCTAGCTTTATTGTGTTTTATCTTTCATAACTAAGTATCGAATAAAGTCTATCAATCAATCAATCATCACTTAGCAGGAATAACAATCTACAGCTGACTGTCTGTTTGCCGTTTGGTGCTGAGCAGGTAGTGTACAGTGCGTTTTTTTACAGCTTTTTTTCTGAAAACGATGCTATGAGACGCTGAGAGTGAACCAGAACAGTAAAGTTGCAGCCGGACAGATAAACAATGAGCTGAAACTCACTATAAAGCTCCGTAAAGCCGAGAGGAGCTGCAGAGTCTCTGATAATTCTCTGTAGGTTCATCACTACGAACCACAACCAACACGTTACTCACTGTATAGATCAGACTGAGGAGCAGAGAAATATGTTAGATAGATGCTGTAAGTGAATGTAAGGTGTAATGCAGTATCAGTGGTCTCAGTCAGATGACAAAAACCACAACATGCACATAAAATTTAAAGGTATAATATGTAATTATTCCACATTAAAATGTCTAAAAACAACTAGACCTATGTTATATATGTTGTTGAGTTGTGTACTTTATCCCAAATGTTTCCAACAAGTTTCAAACTCAGAGAAATCTGTAATTTAATCAAAGTAACGGACCGTTTCATTTGGTCGCCTGTCGATGACGTCATACCTCCTCTACCAAAGAGTAAACACACACCAGATGCATACGGCTGTGCTGTGTTTGTCCGCTACAATGGCGTCTACCAAAGAGTAACTTACACACATACAAGATAATACATCGGCGTTGTGGTTGTTCCACACAAACTGTTATAAATGGACTTTTATTCAGTTTTAAGACACATTTTCATGATAAATTTAGGTGGTTTTTAACTATATCTTTTAGCCGGAAGAAGGATTTTTAGTCATTGGACGTCTGGATCTTAAGTTATCAGAGAAATAAACTGGACAAACGTTAGCAGCAGCTCGGCTAACAGCCCCTCCAGGAAGTCTGGTGGTCACCAAACATCGTCGGAGAAACACTGATTTTTTAGGTGAAACAGTTTTATTCAGTGTTTTTACCTGTAATCTCCGGGTCGGTTTGTTCTGGAGAGGAGGAGACCTCTGCGGGTAAAAACATCCTGAATGATGAACACTGGAGTAATCCTATCCCGGTGAAGCTGCTTATTTAACAACAAAGACAACAACTCCCATGATCCCTTGCTGCTTCACACCGTCATCACACTCCGTCTGTTGTTATTGTTTTGATTGAGAAGCCTAGCAGCTGAAATTACATATTGTGCGTTTAAAACATGAAACTCAAATCAAACTGCTTTTAAGCTGACATGTGCACATGTTTGTAATACAGATTCAGTTTCTCCTTCTAATGAATATCAGGTCTGGTCCAGTTTTGGTTGAAAAGCCGTTGTAAGCAGATGTCACAGGGTGTGTGTTTTCAGGGTTTGTGAGGAGGCCGTCATCATTTCACTATCAAATCACTGAACAAGCTAATACACACAAACACTGAGCTGCTGTTGTGTGTGTGTGTCGTCTAATAATAACTGATGTTGTGTTTAAAGGTTTAACATTCAGTCAGAAAATCAAGCTGAAACAGTAAAAGTGAGGAAAGAGTGTCAGCAGCTGGTTCCTCCAGCGTGGAGGTGTAGTTTGGTGGTTTAGGAGGTGCAGGTACAGAGCTGCTGAAGGCCCAGATACGTTAAATCCAAACATCCCGACTTCTCCAAACCTGAAAACTCTCTCTGTTTTCATTAATTATTAATAGCAGCACCATTAAAATCCATTCTTTAAAGGGTTACTTGTTTGTGTTCTTTGTGTTTACCTGTAAGATTAAAACAGTTTATCCACCAGGGGACAGATTAGTACAAAGAGGGAACTTGATTGAGCTATTTTGCCTGTTGTAGAATATAAATATAGAGCTGGAAATGTGCAGCATATGTCCCCTTTAAATGGCAGGAGTCTGACAAACAGTCTGTAATTATTACTGAACGATGAGCCTCATATTAACATCACTGACACACCTGAACTACAGACACATTTTAACACATAAAAATGAAAACTGGAAGTTAACACAAATCAAAATGATTTAATTGATGCATTAAACTAATTTAAATCCATGAAAACTGTGAGATTTGGATTTTCATTTCTCTAATAATCATTAAGGCAGAAATGAATCAATCAACTCATCACAAACCGATCAATAAATGATGAAAACTGTCTCTTTGTAAATATGTGAAAAGTTTTCAGTTGATTGATTTCTGTTAACAATAAATGATCCAACATGACAGAAGAGTCATTCAACACGTATTTAATAATATTTCCTTTGTGAAAACATTAATGTGAAATATGATATTTTATTTTTCATAAAGTCCATCGACACTGGAGTCTTTCACCACTTTCTGATAATAATAATAATAATAATAAAACAAAACATTAGGCTCCACCACACTGAGCCATTACAACAGATCAAGTTCAAGCAAGTGCAAAGTAAAAGAAATAATATATAATATATATAAACAAATAAGAAGCTGGTGTGAAGCAGATAAAATATCAGTAAAACAACAAAGCTTGAATATAAAAAAGATAAAAGCACTAAATAGAAGCAGAGTTATGACAATACAATGAAATAAAACACCATAAAATTATCATATAAAAAGGAAATATAAAAGTGATGCAATAATATAAAAGGAAAACGTTGTTATGTGTCGGCCATCTTTTAAAAGTGAGTTTGAGGAATTTAAATGAACTAAATGTTTGAAAATATGAATTTTATTTCTACGTTGAGTTTGATAAATATAAATGTGAGCGTTAGCTTTGAGATTGTAGAATGAATTCTTTCAGTTGTTGTTTCAGGGCATCAAACCTTTACTAAACATAATTCAACAGCAGTAAGGTTTCTACACAGAGCTGTCCCTCTCTTCTGATTGGTTCTGCCTCCTGTCAGTCGCTGTGCTCTGATTGGTCCTCCACACTCCTGCAGACACATGAAATAAAAACAGAACTTTGATCAGTTTTAAATAATTGTAGTTTTGTTTCCTTAAAGTTGATGAAAGTAAAAGTTTAGTTTTCATGATGTAATGATGTAATTTGGCCTCATGAGGGCGACGATCGATTGAAAATCAGATTATTTCTGTAAACAGATGAAAATAATGTGACATGGAGCTGCTGTGAAACATGAACTGTTGTCTGTTTTTTATGCTGCTGTAAATAAACAGACTGTTGCTTTATGAAGCTTCTTGTGTTTTGTGTTTCTGTGACTCAAAGTCAAATTGAAAAAACTTTAATGACACGACTGTAATCAGATAAACTGACATTAATTCACATTCACAACATTGTTACAGAAGGAAAAAGATATATATATATATATATATATATATATATATATATATATATATATATATATATATATATATATATATATATATATGTATGTATATGTATATGTATATGTGTATATATATGTGTGTGTATATATATATATATATGTATATGTATATGTGTATATATATGTGTGTGTATATATATATATATATATATATATATATATATATATATGGACCATCATGTATATAATAATGAACATGTTTGCTTCCTTTTAAAATAAAAAGTATTTAAAGTTTGATGCTCTTAAATGATCAGAGTGTGTAGTTACACTCAGTGTTTATTTAAACTTGAGGATCTCTTTATGTTTGCATACAGCTGCAATTTCTGTTAATTAATTTCTTTAATGTTAACAAATCAATGAGTAAAGTGGAGAACGACTGTAGTCAAAGTGTCTCGATGCAATAAACTACATTCATCTTCTAATCATTTCTATTATATGAAGAATCACAGGACCTGAGGTGTGTGTGTGTGTGTGTGTGTGTGTGTGTGTGTGTGTGTGTACTGACTGTAAGCAGCTATCAGCAGCAGTGCAGGTATGAGGATGATGATGAAGAGTCTCACTGTGTTTCCGATGAAGATGTGCAGATTGTTTACCTGCTGAACAGGTGTGCTCCACAACTGTCAACAAACAAACAAACAAATGATGAAAATGAAACTTGTCTCATTAACTGATTTCTTTTAAATTCTGACTTCAACTCACCTCCTGAACCAGTGTCACTGTGGGCTCTGTGGTTTCATATACGACTGTGACATCACTTCCTCTCCACGGGGTGACATCACTTCCTCTCTCTGTTGTGGTGGTTGCTGTGGTTGAGGCTGGAGCTAAACATAGTTTTCATTATCTTGTTTAGTATTTTCTGTCTGGTTTATAAAATGTCAAATCAAATTTATTCATAAAGCACATTTAAAAACAACCACAGTTGACCAAAGTGCTGAACAATAAGATATCAGGAATAAATTAAAACAACACGACAGGGTAACAACAAACAGGAACCAAGAACAAACAGAAAGCAAATAATAGTAGAACACTGGGTTTTAACGACAGTCAAAGGCCCGAACGAACAAGTGAGTCTTTAGTTTGGCCTTAAAAGTGTCTCGGGAAAGGGAACACTTAATCCCAAGAGGTCAGCTGTTCCAAAGTTTTGGGGCAGCAACAGCAAATGCATGGTCACCCCTCAGCAACAGTTGACTAGAGGATCTAAGAGATCTGGTGTTGTGAAGGGGGCAGATGAGCTCTGAGATGTACTGGGGCGCCAGGCCATGTAGAGCCTTAAAAACAAATAAAAGTACCTTAAACTCAGTCCTATACTTGACTGGTAACCAATGCAGGGAGGCCAGTATAGGTGTGATGCTGTCTCTCTTCCTTGTGCCAGTTATTAGCCGAGCAGCAGCGTTCTGCACTAGTTGCGAGCGAGACAGGGAAGACTGGCTAACGCTCAAATAAAGGGCATCGCAGTGGTCCAGACGGGAGGAAATCAGAGCGGTTGTGACAGTCTTCAAGTCATTGAATGAGAGGAGCGGTTTCAATTTGGCAGTGTTTCGTAGCTGGAAATAACAACCTTTGACAACAGAATTAATTTGTTTATCAAATTTTAGAGCCAAATCAAAAATAACAGGTGGTGGGAGCAGATGAGGAGAAGAGGTTTCCAATTTTGACAGAGAATGTCAGTAAATGTCTGTCACAACTTAAAGTCCAAGCAGACGTCTTCAAATGTCTCGTTTTTTTCTGACCAACAGTTCAGAACCACAAAATATTCAGTTTACTGTCACAGACGACAAAGAAAAGCATGAAATCTTCACAATTAAGAAGCTGGAAATGATGAATGTTCTGCATGTTTGCTAGAAAAAATGGCTTAAATGATGAATCAATTGACAAAATATTTTCTGTCACTAAAAGAGAAGTTGATTTTGGTTTTGGTTTTGCATCCATCCCAGTCACGTCCCTACATGAACCCTTCCTGTTTTATCAGTCACACATCAAACCTCTGAAATGCTGAACGTGTCGTCTGCAGAAAAACAGCAGCAGCGGTTTGTTCACATGTCAGACAGCGAGTTCATGTTCAGAAGTAAAAGCAGAAGTTACGACTATTGTTTTAAAACCTCTGAGGTGTAAAATCTTCATCATTCTGACACGTTTCAGCCAGCTCGTCTCTCTCTAATATCAATAGAATAATTTTCGTTTCCTAAACTTCATCAGACATTTAACGAAAGAGGCGGCAGATCAGAAAAACTTCTTCTGGAGGACGTGACAAACATTTGGTCATTTAGGTTTAAGAACATAAAATTGTAACAGTTGAATCATCAGTTCAGAAAATTTCCAACAAAAAATTCACTGATTCCAGCTTCATAAACATGAAGATTTTCTAGTTTTCTGCTCCTCTATAATAATAAAGATCTTTGGGGTTTGGACTGTTGGTCGAACAAAACCAGGAACTTGTGTTGGACATTTTTCACAATTCACTGACATTTTATGAACTGAACAAAAATCAATGAATCAAGAAAGTAATTGGTAGATTAATTGATAACATCAAACCTCTGAACACTGAACATTAGTTTATGAATCTCTGTCCTTCAAGTAACTTCCTGCACAAACTTTATTCTTTTATAAAAACCATTTCTTACCTTTCTCAATGATCAGATCGATGTGATGTTTTTCATCATTGAACCACCCATATATGTCCACTCTGCATCCGTACCGTCCAGCATCTTCTTCTGTGGTTTTCAGGATCGTCAGAGAAACATTTCCATCCTCCAGTCGTCCCAGTAACTGATACCTGCTGGAAACTCTGGTTGATTCTATCACTTTACGTCCGTCTGTGGAGATGATCTGGTTGTTGCAGCCTGAAAGTGGTATTGATCCTCGACCCCAGCAAGCTGACCTCGCTCCGTTATACCTGATGTCATATTTACACGGCAGAGTGATGTTCTCACCTGCTCGACCAACAACCTTCATGCTGCTGCAGCTGCGTTCACTGACTGAAGACATAAAGAGACACTTCAACACTTTCAGGTCTGTTAGCAGCTAAAATCTGTTGTTTCATGTAAACACACCACAGAAACTGTCTCTAACTGTCTCATATTACATAAAGTCAGTGTGAAGTCAGAGTTATAGAAAGTTAAAGAGCAGAGTACCTGTGAGGAGAACGATCAGCAACCTGCTCACAGTCTTCATGATCAACATCAAACTGACACATGAACATTTCCTGTTTTATCAGTCAGTTTGAGACTAAAGTGTCCAGAGATGTGAACACTTCACACATCAAACGCCAAGAGTACTGACCATTTCCTCTTCTGAGTCTTCAGCTCCACTACACTTAAAAATGACCTGCAGCAGCTCAAACCGCTTTACAAAAAGACATAAAACAAGAGATAAACACAAATCACATACAGAATTTAAAAAGGATAAAATAGCAGATAAAATAAGATGAAATGGAACCCCAAATTAAAATAAATGAAATTAAAAAACTGAACGCTATTTGATCTTATCATAAATGTACTTATTGGAACAATAAATGCATTCCTATCAATCAATAATTATACAAAGACCCAAATAAAATAACAAAGTTAAACTGCAGCAAAGCTATAGACTAAACAAACAAACATAAAGTAAATTAATATATAAACAGGTAAATTAAACTAATATGTTTAGATTCCAGGTGTCAAGAAATCAAGTTTCCTCTTAAATTAAATAAATATCTAAATTTAATAATTTCAGCATAAATGATCAAAGTTCATTCTGTTTCTTGCAGAGTTAATTGATCAGATTGATTCCTCTCTCATGTCTGTATGCTAAATATGAAGCTACAGCTAGCAGCCGGTTAGATTAGCTTAGCATAAAGACTGTAAACAGGTGGTAACAGCTAGCCTGTCTCCACTAAAGCTTAAAAATTAACAAGTTGAATCTGGTTCGTTTAATCTGAACACAAACAGTTAAAGCCAGCTTGCATGCATAATAGTCTCCTCAGTCAGATGGAAAAAAAATATGTGCAAATATTGGTCTCGGCATCGGCCACAATGAGTTGGAAATATTGGCACATTGTATATCTAGTCTCAGTGTTTGCTGGGTTTAAACTTGTTGGTCTTCATAAATGAGAATCTGGAGACAGAAAATTTTGGCATTTTCCATGTGTTACTGGACTAGTTTAATCTCTAGCAGTGTGTCCTTCTCACCAGATGTTGCCAGTGAAGCAGTTTGGTTGTTTGTCAGCTGAAAATAGATTCACCTGTTTTCTGACAGACGTCTCTAAAACACACCTGGAAACTGTTTCACATTAAAATAATGTTTTAAAACTCAGGTAGCATGCAGATGGGGTGTTAAGTTTGAGAGAGAACTAACATATTTTCTCTACTTTTGGATTAAAAGTGAGGACAGAAAACTCTTCAGGTTGATACGTTCACAGTCAAATAACTGATGTTAAAGGAGTGAAAATCAGTTTCTCTGCTTTTAAACAACTGGATGAAATGACTTCATCACAACATCTGGAGACAATTCACTCTGAGAGAAGAGACTCTGGAGAAAACAGTTCAGTGACCAACAGTTCAGAACCCCAAAATGTTCAGTTTGCTGTCACGTACGACAAAGAAAAGCAGCAAATCTTCATTGTTAGAGAGCCTCACATGGGGCACCAACTGTTAGAGAGCCTCACATGGGGCACCAACTGTTAGAGAGCCTCACATGGGGCACCAACTGTTAGAGAGCCTCACACGGGGGACCAATTGCTAGAGAGCCTCACGCGGGGCACCAAGTGTTGGGTCTGTGAGGAGCACGGCTGGTTATTAGCAATAATTAATAATATTTATCAGATATAATTATGAATTATTAAAGTTAATAAATTATTAATATGTATTAATAAAAATGGGGCACCACCTGGAAACTGGGACCAATAACCAGACAATAAGGTAGTCTCATAAAAGAGTTCACCTAGAATGCTAATATCTGAGGGATGTCAACATTCACAAGTGAACAAAGAAGGTTTGAATTCAATCAGCAACTTTTCACAATGCATAATAATAATAATGACAAAAGACTTCTCTTTAAAGATATAACAATGTTTATTAAACAATAGCTGAGTTAACAGACTTAGCAGATGCTTTGAACAATAAACCACTATCCTAAAATCTAATTCTTCCTAAGCAAACATACATAAAACAATAACTATGTACAGTGAAAATACATGCAAGTGGGAGCATGTGTATGTGTGTATATCCAGAGATGGTAACACTTAACACTGAGGTCTAAACATCCTGAGAGGAGGTCACACATCAAACCTCAGAAGTACTGAACGAGTCCTCAGCTCCGCTACACTGTAAAAAATGACCTGCAGCAGCTCAAACTGCTTTGCAAAAAGACATCAAAACAAGAGATAAACACAAATCACATAAACAGGATTTAAAAAGAATAAAATAGCAGATAAAACAAGATGAAATGGAACCACAAATTAAATTAAGCTGAATTAAAAACTGAATGCTGATCCTCCAGCTTTAATCTTGGACTTTTGGATTTTTTTCAAGGACTTTATTTGTTCCCAGCAAACACTGAAATCACGAAACTCAAGTCAAATTTTAAACTCAATCTACAAATGAGATTGTAGAATGAATTCTTTCAGTTGTTGTTTCAGGGCATCAAACCTTTACTAAACATTATTCAACAGCAGTAAGGTTTCTACACAGAGCTGTCCCTCTCCTCTGATTGGTTCTGCCTCCTGTCAGTCGCTGTGCTCTGATTGGTCCTCCTCACTCCTGCAGACACATGAAATAAAAACAGAACTTTGATCAGTTTTAAATGATTGTAGTTTTGTTTCCTTAAAGTTGATGAAAGTAAAAGTTTAGTTTTCATGATGTAATGATGTAATTTGGCCTCATGAGGGCGACGATCGATTGAAAATCAGATTATTTCTGTAAACAGATGAAAATAATGTGACATGAAGCTGCTGTGAAACATGAACTGTTGTCTGGTTTTTATGCTGCTGTAAATAAACAGACTGTTGCTTTATGAAGCTTCTTGTCTTTTGTGTTTCTGTGTCTCAAAGTCAGATTGAAAAAGCTTTAATGACACGACTGTAATCAGATAAACTGACATTAATTCACATTCACAACATTGTTACATATATATATTATATGTTACATA
This sequence comes from Thunnus albacares, assembly GCF_914725855.1. Classification (NCBI taxonomy): domain Eukaryota; kingdom Metazoa; phylum Chordata; class Actinopteri; order Scombriformes; family Scombridae; genus Thunnus; species Thunnus albacares. The sequence goes on from NC_058118.1 coordinate 31,228,005, forward strand.
TATATATATATATATATATATATATATATATATATATATATAGACCTTCATGTATGTAATAATGAACATGTTTGCTTCCTTTTAAAATAAAAAGTATTTAAAGTTTGAGGCTCTTAAATGATCAGAGTGAGAAACCAATCAACACGATCAATACATGGATATCTTTTCATAATAAGACAGAAGTCTTGTAGACAGATGTATTGATTAAAATAGAAGCGTATGACTCAAACGTGGGCGTAGGAAGCATTTTTAACAGAGTAGATGTCATTTCCTGTCTTCTGGTGTCTTTTAACAGGTGGTTTGACAGGATGGGTCCATTTTATCATTTCATCCAGAGGACGTGTTTGACACCAGATCACATATCTGAAGATATTAAAAAGCTTAAAGTATAGAAATGGATTTGATGACTAATTCAGAGCCATCTTTAATAATAACACTCAGTTTTTATTTAAACTTGAGGATCTCTTTATGTTTGCATACAGCTGAAATTAATTTCTTTAATGTTAACAAATCAATGAGTAAAGTGGAGAACGACTGTAGTCAAAGTGTCTCGATGCAATAAACTACATTCATCTTCTAATCATTTCTATTATATGAAGAATCACAGGACCTGAGGTGTGTGTGTGTGTGTGTGTGTGTGTGTGTGTGTGTGTACTGACTGTAAGCAGCTATCAGCAGCAGTGCAGGTATGAGGAAGATGAAGAAGAGTTTCACTCTGTTTCCGATGAAGATGTGCAGATTGTTTACCTGCTGAACAGAGGGCTATTGCACAAAAGCAGAATTCAGAAATCCAGGATAACTGAAAAAGTGAGGCTTGACCTGGTCTAATCAGTGTATCCAGGCTTAATCCATTTCACATTTGCCAAGCCAGGATGAGGAGGTGCGACTATGTCAAGCCAGGTGTAAGTAATTCGGATAAGTGCGCATTCACGACTTTCTTAAACAGACCACAAGGTCAATCACAGATTTACTGATGCAGAAATGGAGAAGACGCGTGCCTCATACTCCTCTGCAAGTGAACAACAGCTTGTAATGGAAACTTATGAGGAGGTGAAACATATTATAAGAAAAAAGGCAATAAGGCCGCTGTAATTAAACAGAGAGAAAAAACCTGGTAGACAATAGCGGACCGACTGAATGCGTAAGTAGTCCAATAATATACACTTATTAACCACTACTCCACTGAAACCGTCATAATTACAATTCAACGAGTTGTCATTTTCACAAATTAACAGTTGTACACTTTGCCTTAAAAGTGATCAGTGGAAGTTAATGTTACTCAGGAAATGTACCATGAAGACTAGCTACAAACCACAATGCAAGAATATGTACTACAACCATATTTGCAAATCTCTGTCTCTCTATATCTCTATATCTCTCTATCAATGGTCTTATAGAAGAAACATGACTGGACAAAAGAGGATTTGGCAACAAGTAAAGCTTAAATATAAGAACATTCTGCAGGCTGATTAGTGCCTTGATTGCTTATAATAATGTACAAATGTATCATGTCAATCTTGTGGAAATACTTTAGTCCATAATGGATAAGAAGTCAGTGATGTGGTGCTCATAAAAAATATCACATTTGTAACAGTACCCAGATGTTTTACAGCCAGATAGCCAGCATGGCAACGTAGTGAGTATTGCCAAAAGGAAATCCACATTATGTACAATTCCTGCTGTGCTAATCGATAGGTGTTTTACAGAATTAACAAACTGTCAGATGTCTATACACCGAACACCTAGAGAGACAAATAGAGCTGGCAGATGTGAAGATAAAAGTCTACAAGAAAAAACTGCAGGATATGGACCTTGATATGGAAATCAAACGAAAGACACTGAGGAAACTGGACCCCGAAATCCTGAAACTAGACAGAGAAGTGATTTCAATGCACACTGTAAGCATGACTGTAACACAGTGTATTAATCATTGTTGTTCTCTCTCCCAAGCTCCAAGCTGACAAGTGATGACTGCAAAATAAAAAGGTCAAAACACATTGTGGTGTCCTCCCAGTTTCATGAATGTACAGTACACTATATAGTTATCGGTCCAGTGAAGTGAGACTATAATTTGGGAAGATTATACAATTATGAAACCTAACAACAAACTGTGTGCTACCAGTTCCAAATAAAATATATGTACACAGGGAAGAGTGACATACACTGTCCTTTATTAGTAAGGGATAGGCCTCATCAGCATTTCTAATCATCTCAAGATGTGCAATAATATATGTATTCATCAAACCTCTGACAGCAATATGAACAGTAGGCCTAACAGTAATGACTATCACACGAATAATTATAAAAATGATAATGGTTACAGTTAAAATAACAGTGGACCTACTTAGCTGAATCACAATGTATCTGTGGTATTTTAAAGCAAGCTAATAAAAATGAAGCAAAATATATACAGAAGAACATGGAATAACTGTAAAACACACTTATTTCTGATCAGAGTGATGGCTGACTGGTCAGATAGCACCAGGATTAATCAGGCCTGGCTGTTAGCCTGGTCTGGAGCAGGCTAGCTGCACAGAATAAATCTCCATGGTAACTTATGTGCCTCTGCTTTCGTGCAACCGAGTCATGGCTAAATTCAGCCACCCTATCTAGGTTTTGTGCAACAGCCCCCAGGTGTGCTCAACAACTGTCAACAAACAAATGATGAAAATAGCTTGTCTCATAAACTTATTTCTTTTAAATTCTGACTTCAACTCACCTCCTGAACCAGTGTGACATCACTTCCTCTGTCTGTTGTGGTGGTTGCTGTGGTTGAGGCTGGAGCTAAACATAGTTTTCATTATCTATTCATTTGTTTAGTATTTTCTGTCTGGTTTATAAAATGTCAGTAAATGTCTGTCACAACTTAAAGTCCAAGCAGACGTCTTCAAATGTCTCGTTTTTTTCTGACCAACAGTTCAGAACCACAAAATATTCAGTTTACTGTCACAAACGACAAAGAAAAGCAGGAAATCCTCACAATTAAGAAGCTGGAAATGATGAATGTTCTGCATGTTTGCTAGAAAAAATGACTTAAATGACGAATCAATTGACAAAATATTTTCTGTTACTAAAAGAGAAGTTGATTGTGGTTTTGGTTTTGCATCCATCCCAGTCACGTCCCTACATGAACCCTTCCTGTTTTATCAGTCAGTTTGAGACTCAAATGTCCACAAATGTGAGAACTTCAACGTGTCGTCTGCAGAGAAACAGCAGCAGCAGTTTGTTCACATGTCAGACAGCGAGTTCATGTTCAGAAGTAAAAGCAGAAGTTACAACTTTTATTTTAAAACCTCTGAGATGTAAAATCTTCATCATTCTGACACGTTTCAGCCAGCTTGTTCAGAAAATTTTTAAATCAAAAATGGCAAAAATTCACTGATTCAGATTTTCTAGTCTTTCTACTCCTCTATGATAATAAAGATCTTTGGGGTTTGGACTGTTGGTCGAACAAAACAAGAAACTTATGTTGGACATTTTTCACAATTTACTGACATTTTATGAACCAAACAATGAATCAAGAAAGTATTTTGTAGATTAGCTGATAATGCTCTAAATCAAACACTGAACATTAGTTTATGAATCTCCGTCCTTCAAGTAACTTCCTGCACAAACTTTATTCTTTTATAAAAACCATTTCTTACCTTTCTCAATGATCAGATCAGTGTGATGTATATCATTAGCGAACCACCCAGGTATCTCCACTCTGCATCCGTACTGCCCAGCATCTTCTTCTGTGGTGTTCAGGATCGTCAGAGAAACATTTCCATCCTCCAGTCGTCCCAGTAACTGATACCTGCTGGAAACTCTGGTTGATTCTATCACTTTATGTCCGTCTGTGGAGATGATCCGGTTGTTGCAGCCAAAACTTGGTACTGGTCCTCGACCCCAGCAAGCTAATGACGCTCCATTATACTTGATATCATATTTACACGGCAGAGTGATGTTCTCACCTGCTCGACCAACAACCTTCATGCTGCTCCAGCTGCTGCTGCATTCACTGACTGAAGACAAAAAGAGACACTTCAACACTTTCAGGTCTGTTAGCAGCTAAAATCTGTTGTTTCATGTAAACACACCACAGAAACTGTCTCTAACTGTCTCATATTACATAAAGTCAGTGTGAAGTCAGAGTTATAGAAAGTTAAAGAGCAGAGTACCTGTGAGGAGAACGATCAGCAACCTGCTCACAGTCTTCATGATCAACATCAAACTGACACATGAACATTTCCTGTTTTATCAGTTAATTTGAGACTAAAGTGTACAAAAATGTGAACACTTCACACATCAAACGTCAGAAGTACTGAACATTTCCTCTTCTGAAACACACTGAGTCTTCAGCTTTTTCTTGGACTCTTGGATTTTTTTCAAGGACTTTATTTGTTCCCGGCAAACACTGAAATCATGAAACTCAAGTCAAACTGCTTTTAAGCTTTTAAACTCAATCTACAAATGAGATTGTAGAATGAATTCTTTCAGTTGTTGTTTCAGGGCATCAAACCTTTACTAAACATTATTCAACAGCAGTAAGGTTTCTACACAGAGCTGTCCCTCTCTTCTGATTAGTTCTGCCTCCTGTCAGTCGCTGTGCTCTGATTGGTCCTCCACACTCCTGCAGACACATGAAATAAAAACAGAACTTTGATCAGTTTTAAGTGATTGTAGTTTTGTTTCCTTAAAGTTGATGAAAGTAAAAGTTTAGTTTAGTTTTCACGATGTAATGATGTAATTTGGCCTCATGAGGGCGACGATGGATTGAAAATCAGATTATTTCTGTAAACAGATGAAAATAATGTGACATGGAGCTGCTGTGAAACATGAACTGTTGTCTGTTTTTTATGCTGCTGTAAATAAACAGACTGTTGCTTTATGAAGCTTCTTGTCTTTTGTGTTTCTGTGTCTCAAAGTCAGATTGAAAAAAACTTTAATGACACGACTGTAATCAGATAAACTGACATTAATTCACATTCACAACATTGATACAGAAGGAAAAAGATATATAAATATATATATATATATAATATAAATATATATATATATATATATATATACATATATATATATATATATATATATATATATATATATATATAGACCTTCATGTATGTAATAATGAACATGTTTGCTTCCTTTTAAAATAAAAAGTATTTCAAGTTTGAGGCTCTTAAATGATCAGAGTGAGAAACCAATCAACACGATCAATACATGGATATCTTTTCATAATAAGACAGAAGTCTTGTAGACAGATGTATTGATTAAAATAGAAGCGTATGACTCAAACGTGGGCGTAGGAAGCATTTTTAACAGAGTAGATATCGTTTCCTGTATTCTGGTGTCTTTTAACAGGTGGTTTGACAGGATGGGTCCATTTTATCATTTCATCCAGAGGACGTGTTTGACACCAGATCACATATCTGAAGATATTAAAAAGCTAAAAGTACAGAAATGGATTTGATGACTAATTCAGAGCCATCTTTAATAATAACACTCAGTGTTTATATAAACTTGAGGATCTCTTTATGTTTGCATACGGTTGCAATTTCTGTTAATTAATTTCTTTAATGTTAACAGATCAATGAGTAAAGTGGAGAACGACTGTAGTCAAAGTGTCTCGATGCAATAAACTACATTCATCTTCTAATCATTTCTATTATATGAAGAATCACAGGACCTGAGATGTGTGTGTGTGTGTGTGTGTGTGTGTGTGTGTGTGTGTGTGTGTGTGTGTACTGACTGTAAGCAGCTATCAGCAGCAGTGCAGGTATGAGGATGAAGAAGAGTCTCACTGTGTTTCCGATGAAGATGTGCAGATTGTTTACCTGCTGAACAGATGCGCTCCACAACTGTCAACAAACAAACAAACAAATGACGAAAATGAAACTTGTCTCATTAACTGATTTCTTTTAAATTCTGACTTCAACTCACCTCCTGAACCAGTGTCACTGTGGGCTCTGTGGTTTCACATACGACTGTGACATCACTTCCTCTCCATGGGATGACATCACTTCCTCTCTCTGTTGTGGTGGCTGCTGTGGTTGAGGCTGGAGCTAAACATAGTTTTCATTATCTTGTTTAGTATTTTCTGTCTGGTTTATAAAATGTCAAATCAAATTTATTCATAAAGCACATTTAAAAACAACCACAGTTGACCGAAGTGCTGAACAATAAGATATCAGGAATAAATTAAAACAACACGACAGGGTAACAGCAAACAGGAAACAAGAACAAACAGAAAACAAATAATAGTAGAACACTGGGTTTTAACAAGACAGCTCGTCTCTCTCTAACATCAGCAGAATAATTTTCGTTTCCTAAACTTCATCAGACATTTAACGAAAGAGGCGGCAGATCAGAAAAACTTCTTGTGGAGGATGTGACAAACATTTGGTCATTTAGGTTTAAGAACATAAAATTGTAACAGTTGAATCATCAGTTCAGAAAATTTCCAACAAAAAATTCACTGATTCCAGCATAAACACGAAGATTCTCTAGTTTTCTGCTCCTCTATGATAATAAAGATCTTTGGGGTTTGGACTGTTGGTCGAACAAAACCAGGAACTTATGTTGGACATTTTTCACGATTCACTGACATTTTATGAACTGAACAAAAATCAATGAATCAAGAAAGTAATTGGTAGATTAATTGATAACATCAAACCTCTGAACACTGAACATTAGTTTATGAATCTCCGTCCTTCAAGTAACTTCCTGCACAAACTTTATTCTTTTATAAAAACCATTTCTTACCTTTCTCAATGGTCAGATCGATGTGAAGTTTTTCATCATTGAACCACCCAGGTATGTCCACTCTGCATCCGTACAGTCCAGCATCTTCTTCTGTGGTGTTCAGGATCGTCAGAGAAACATCTCCATCCTCCAGTCGTCCCAGTAACTGATACCTGCTGGAAACTCTGGTTGATTCTATCACTTTACGTCCGTCTGTGGATATGATCCGGTTGTTGCATTTTGAAGGTGGTATTTCTCCTCGACCCCAGCAAACAAATGATGCTCCATTATAACTGAAGTCATATTTACACGGCAGAGTGATGTTCTCACCTGCTCGACCAACAACCTTCATGCTGCTGCGTTCAATGACTGAAGACACAAAGAGACACTTCAACACTTTCAGGTCTGTTAGCAGTTAAAATCTGTTGTTTCATGTAAACACACCACAGAAACTGTCTCTAACTGTCTCATATTACATAAAGTCAGTGTGAAGTCAGAGTTATATAAAGTTAAAGAGCAGAGTACCTGTGAGGAGAACGATCAGCAACCTGCTCACAGTCTTCATGATCAACATCAAACTGACACATGAACATTTCCTGTTTTATCAGTTTGAGACTAAAGTGTCCAGAGATGTGAACACTTCACACATCAAACCTCAGAAGTACTGAACATTAGTTTATGAATCTCCGTCCTTCAAGTAACTTCCTGCACAAACTTTATTCTTTTATAAAAAACATTTCTTACCTTTCTCAATGGTCAGATCGATGTGATGTTTTTCATCATTGAACCACCCGTGTATGTCCACTCTGCATCCGTACAGTCCAGCATCTTCTTCTGTGGTTTTCAGGATCGTCAGAGAAACATCTCCATCCTCCAGTCGTCCCAGTAACTGATACCTGCTGGAAACTCTGGTTGATTCTATCACTTTACGTCCGTCTGTGGAGATGATCTGGTTGTTGCAGCCAAAATGTGTTATTGATCCTCGACCCCAGCAAACTTCCATCGCTCCGTTATACTTGATGTCATATTTACACGGCAGAGTGATGTTCTCACCTGCTCGACCAACAACCTTCATGCTGCTGCTGCTGCGTTCAATGACTGAAGACACAAAGAGACACTTCAACACTTTCAGGTCTGTTAGCAGCTAAAATCTGTTGTTTCATATAAACACACCACAGAAACTGTCTCTAACTGTCTCATATTACATAAAGTCAGTGTGAAGTCAGAGTTATAGAAAGTTAAAGAGCAGAGTACCTGTGAGGAGAACGATCAGCAACCTGCTCACAGTCTTCATGATCAACATCAAACTGACACATGAACATTTCCTGTTTTATTAGCTAATTTGAGACTCAACTGCCCAGAAATGTGAACACTTCACACGGACGTCAGAATGAGAGAGGAAGTCACACATCAGACCTCAGAAGTACTGAATGTTTCCTCTTCTGAAACACATTCTGAGTTTTCAGCCCCACAAGGTCACAAAAAATGACCTGCAGCAGCTCAAACTACTTTACAAAAAGGCATCAAAACAAGAGATAAACACAAAACAAACAAACAGGAAGAATAAAATTGATAAAACAAGATGAAATGGAACCGCAAATTAAAATAAATTAAATTAAATTAAATGAGAAAACTGAATTCTCGTCCTCCAGCTTTAGTTTGGACTCTTGCATGTTTAAAATACATGCTGGTTGGTGGATCAGATACATGCCAATTAAACACCAACTAATTACATTGTTAACTCACTGTCCATCATGTGTATGATGGTATTTGAGTTTAGTTTTTTCAGCTGTTACAGTAACATCCAGTTTGCTGCTTCCTGTTTGCTGCATGCCTAGTCATTGACAATGTTCATGTCATTGAACTTCACTAATTGCATGAGCCAAAACTAAAGACTTAGGATAATATTAAACATGTTTGACATTATTGGAACATCAAGACGAGAAAAAGACCGACTTAAGACAGCTCGGACTGAGTTCTTTGCTTTTGCATTTGATGCAAGGCCGTCATTAGTAATGTCCCCTCAGAGTTTAATGATGTTTTCTTATCACTGTTTACTAAATGACATTAAAAACAAGCAGTAAATCACCTGTTTCATGTTCCCTAACGTGCCGTCTATGTACTGGGTGTTTCCTTAGCGGTGGTTAGTGAAAACTGGATTTATCAAAATGCTGAAAGCTTCTAGAAACAACCTGCTGAAACAGGCAGACAGATTATTTGCCTCAGACACAAGAAGCCATGCTGTTAATTTTGGCATCATGTTGGTTAAAATGTCGGTGACATTCTCATGTAAACAAACACGCATGTAAAACAACAGGCAAGTATTATGAGCTTGATGTAGTTAAAGTATTACAGTAAAAGTACATAAGTATTATGAGCTTGATGTAGTTAAAGTATTGCAGTAAAAGTACATAAGTATTATGAGCTTGATGTAGTTAAAGTATTGCAGTAAAAGTACATAAGTATTATGAGCTTGATGTAGTTAATCACTACAAGTACAGTACTTGAGTAAATGTTTTATATATATATATATTGAATCAAAATCGATTTAATGTGAATTTTTTGACACTGATCGACAGAAAAAGACCTTTGAATGTCAAAGAGGAAAAAGATCTCTACAAAGTGATTTAAATCATTATCTGTTTTACTCATAAAATTGAGATCTGATGACTAACTAAATAAATGTAGTGGAGTAGAAGCATAAAGTAGCATCAAATGGAAATACTCAAGTAAAGTACCTAAAAATTGTACTTAAGCTCAGCACTTAGGTACATGTATTTGATTACTTTCCGCCTCTGTGTTCAAGTTTATTTAATCGATCAGTTGAATGAAAATTTTTTTTCAGGACCATAAACGGAGGTATGATGTATTATTTTATTTGCACAGCAGATTTCAAAGTAAAGATGCAAAAGACTTTACAGAACATGATTAACATACAATGGTTGAATGAAGATTTTTAAACAATACCAAAAAACCCAACAGGAAACATGACATAAATAGCAAAGATAAACATGTAAGAACTGATTAAGTTTGATTAAAAAGGTATTTCTTTAAGGGAGTTCCACAAAACAGCTTCATGTTAAACTATGTGGCTTGTTATAAAAGTATGTTTCAGCATCCTCAAGTGTTAAAAACTGTCTAATATTGGAGGTGTTCCTATAAAACATATTAATAAGAGTCCCATCTTCAAATTCTTTCTGTATTCTAGATTTTTTGTCGCTCCATAAAAAGGTTGAAATTAGTTTATTAACCAATGTTAAGAATGCTTTGGCAAGACACTGAAAAACATCTGGATAACATGAAAAAAACATCTTTTGCACATTAAAGCTAACATTAAGCTACATAATGACCCCACGGTGGGCAGAACATTCATCTAAACAACCTTCATCCTTCTCACTAAGGACATATAGATATTACACCACCTTCTCAACTGATGCTTCATTTTAACTGTAAAGCGCTTAAAGACGCTCTGCAAGTCACCTTTCCATCTGCATGATATTTAAATGTTAATTCACTTGCCAAGACATCTGCATTCTACAAATAATGACTGACTTAAAGACTTTTTTTAATCTTTTTTTTTCACGCTTGCATTTTTTTGACAAACAAATGGCCTCAACATGAATGAAAAAGCACTAAACTCGGCAGAACGCTCTACTCTCTTCTAAAGTGACTAAACTGTAGGAACAGTCTTCCTGTTGGTGGTGCTATGGCAACCATCTGAGCCGTAAAGCATTATTTTAAAAATATAAATTATTATTATTATTTCATACCAAAATTAGCAAACACAGAATCCTGATCAAATACTAAATATTGTAAATACAAAGTTTCCCCTTCATGACTAAATTAGGATGCATGAATGTTCAGCGATGTCCAGTGGTGACGGATATTTGGGCCACAACTCTTTAACAAGATCTGTGGCTTCCTCAAAATCGCGAAACTCTTCTCCAGGTCTGATTAGACGTGTTCCTGTCTCACAGTAGGTGAGGTTTTCTCTCAGTCGGTCACTACCAAACGTCAGCACCTAAAACAGAAGAACAGAGCAGGATGACGAGCAGCACAACAAGTCAATCAATCAATCAATCAATTTTTATTTATATAGTGCCATATCACAACAGAAGTCATCTCAAGGCACTTTTCACATAGAGCAGGTCAAGACCGTACTCTTTAATTTACAGAGACCCAACAATTCCCCCATGAGCAGCACTTGGCGACAGCGGTAAGGAAAAACTCCCCTTTAACGGGTAGAAACCTCAAGCAGACCCCGGCTCTTGGTGGGTGGCCATCTGCTTTGACCGGTTGGGTTGAGAGAGAGAAAGAGAGAGGGAAAGGGGGAGGGGGGACAGAAGAAAAACAATCACAACAACAACAACAAGCACAAGCAGCAATAGCCAGGGAAGGATGCCATCAGGATTGTGAAGGACCGCGAAGGCTCGGCCCAGAACCCAGGTTTTCCTATGAGATGAGAAAGCACAAAAAACTCCGGGGAAGAAGCAAAGTTAGTGACATGCATTGATGTTACATGAATGCATACAGATGGAGAGGAGGAGGAGGAGAGAGGAGCTCAGTGCATCATGGGAAGTCCCCCAGCAGTCTAGGCCTATAGCAGCATAACTAAGGGCTGATCCAAGGCGAGCCTGGTCGGCCCTAACTATAAGCTTTATCAAAAAGGAAAGTTTTAAGCCTACTCTTCAACATAGAGAGGGTGTCTGCACCCCGGACTGAATCCGGTAGATGGTTCCATAGAAGAGGAGCCTGATAGCTGAAGGCTCTGCCTCCCATTCTACTTTTAAAGACTGTAGGAACCACCAGTAAACCTGCATACTGGGAGTGCAGTGTTCTAGTGGGATAATACGGTATTATGAGCTCTTCAAGATATGATGGTGCCTAACCATTAAGGGCTTTGTAAGTTAGAAGAAGGATTTTAAATTCTATTCTAGATTTTACAGGAAGCCAATGCAGTGAAGCTAAAATGGGAGAAATGTGATCTCTTTTTCTAGTTTTAGTCAGAACACGTGCAGCTGCATTCTGGACCAGCTGGAGAGTCTTTAGAGACTTGTTAGGGCAGCCTGATAATAAGGAATTGCAATAATCTAGCCTAGAAGTAACAAATACGTGAACTAGTTTTTCTGCATCTTTTAGGGACAGGATGTGTCTGATTTTTGTGATATTACGTAAGTGAAAAAAGGCAGTCCTTGAGATTTGATTTATGTGGGAGTTAAAGGACATATCCTGATCAAAGATAACTCCCAGATTCCTTACAGTGGTGCTGGAGGCCAGGGTAATGCCATCCAGAGTAGCTTGATCATAAGATAATGTGTTTCTAAGGTGTTTAGGGCCAAGCACAATAACTTCAGTTTTATCTGAGTTTAGTAGTAGAAAATTGCAGGTCATCCAGGTCTTTATGTTGTTAAGGCATGTTTGGAGTTTGTTAAACTGATTGGGTTCATCTGGCTTCACTGATAAATATAATCGGGTGTCATCTGCGTAACAATGAAAATTTATGGAGTGTTTCCTAATGATATTACCTAGGGGAGGAAATATACAAGGTGAATAGTATTGGTCCAAGTACAGAACCTTGTGGAACTCCATGTCTAACTTTTGCCTTCACGGAGGATTCATCATTAACATGTACAAACTGAAATCGGTCTGATAAATAGGACTTAAACCAGCTTAATGCAGTTCCTTTAATGCCAATTAAATGTTCTAGTCTCTGCAAAAGGATTTGATGGTCAATTGTGTCGAATGCAGCACTAAGATCTAACAGGACAAGTATAGAGACAAATCCTTTGTCCGATGCAGTTAGGAGGTCATTTGTGACTTTCACCAGTGCTGTCTCTGTGCTATGATGCGCTCTAAATCCTGACTGAAAATCCTCAAATAAACTACTGTTATGTAGAAAGTAACATAACTGATTAGAGACTGCTTTCTCAAGGATCTTGGATAGAAATGGAAGGTTAGATATAGGTTTATAATTGGCTAAAACACCTGGATCAAGAGTAGGCTTCTTAAGAAGAGGTTTAATTACAGCTACTTTAAAGGACTGTGGTACATAGCCTGTTACTAAAGACAAATTGATCATATCTAGTAAAGAAGTGCTCCCTAAGGGTAAGGCTTCCTTAAGCAGCCTAGTTGGGATGGGATCTAAGAGACAGGTTGATGGTTTAGCTGAACAAATCATTGAAGTTAGTTCAGACAAGTCTACTGGAGAAAAACAGTCCAAATATATGTCAGGATTTACTGCCGTGTCTCCACAAAACGGCTGTAATAACCCCAATTTTTAAGTCTGGGGCACCATTTCAATCAACTGAAAACAGAGCTGTAAATGAGCCAGAGTTAGTTGTCCCTGGCCAGATGTTAAAAAGGCAACCTTTAACTAGAATAACTAATAACAATAAAATGACATGTCTTATAAAATGTATGGTACATATAATTAAAATGCACACACTGAAAACAGGACACATCTACCAATCAAACAATGTCACAGCACAATACAGAGCAGTTAGTAAATGGTAAATTGTATATGGGGTGTACCACAAGGCTCAATACTGGGTCCTTTGCTCCTCTGTTGATATATAAATAAATGATTCACCTGAAAGCTGTTAAGAGGTTGTGTGTGAAGTGTATGCAGATGACACTGTGATTTGTGCATAACAACAATCCAGTGACACTGAATCATACCAAACACGTTTTCATTGCAGAGAACAGTGTTGAGTAGATTTACATCACACTGTTAGAGAGCCTCACACGGGGCACAAACTGTTAGAGAGCCTCACACGGGGGACCAACTGTTAGAGAGCCTCACACTGGGTACCAACTGTTAGTTAGCCTCACACAGGGCACCAATTGTTAGAGAGCCTCACACTGGGCACCAACTGTTATAGAGCCTCACACGGGGCACCAAGTGTTGGGTCTGTGAGGAGCACGGCTGGTTATTAGCAATAAGTAATAATAATTATCAGATATAATTATGAATGATTAAAGTTAATAAATTATTAATATGTATTAATAAAAATGGGGCACCACCTGGAAACTGGGACCAATAACCAGACAATAAGGTAGTCTCATAAAAGAGTTCACCTAGAATGCTAATATCTGAGGGATGTCAACATTCACAAGTGAACAAAGACGGTTTGAATTCAATCCTCAACTTTTCACAATGCATAATAATAATAATGACAAAAGACTTCTCTTTAAAGATATAACAGTGTTTATTAAACAATAGCAGAGTTAACAGACTTAGCAGATGCTTTGATCAATAAACCACTATCCCAAAATCTAATTCTACCTAAGCAAACATACATAAAACAATAACTATGTACAGTGAAAATACATGCAAGTGGGAGCATGTGTATGTGTGTATATCCAGAGATGGTAACACTTCACACTGAGGTCTAAACATCCTGAGAGGAGGTCACACATCAAACCTCAGAAGTACTGAACGAGTCTTCAGCTCCACTACACTGTAAAAAATGACCTGCAGCAGCTCAAACTGCTTTGCAAAAAGACATCAAAACAAGAGATAAACATAAATCACATAAACAGGATTTAAAAAGAATAAAATAGCAGATAAAACAAGATGAAATGGAACCACAAATTAAATTAAACTGAATTAAAAACTGAATGCTGATCCTCCAGCTTTATTCTTGGACTGTTGGATTTTTTTCAAGGACTTTATTTGTTCCCAGCAAACACTGAAATCACGAAACTCAAGTCAAATTTTAAACTCAATCTACAAATGACATTGTAGAATGAATTCTTTCAGTTGTTGTTTCAGGGCATCAAACCTTTACTAAACATTATTCAACAGCAGTAAGGTTTCTACACAGAGCTGTCCCTCTCTTCTGATTGGTTCTGCCTCCTGTCAGTCGCTGTGCTCTGATTGGTCCTCCACACTCCTGCAGACACATGAAATAAAAACAAAACTTTGATCAGTTTTAAATGATTGTAGTTTTGTTTCCTTAAAGTTGATGAAAGTAAAAGTTTAGTTTAGTTTTCATGATGTAATGATGTAATTTGGCCTCATGAGGGCGACGATCGATTGAAAATCAGATTATCTCTGTAAACAGATGAAAATAATGTGACATGGAGCTGCTGTGAAACATGAACTGTTGTCTGGTTTTTATGCTGCTGTAAATAAACAGACTGTTGCTTTATGAAGCTTCTTGTCTTTTGTGTTTCTGTGACTCAAAGTCAGATTGAAAAAGCTTTAATGACACGACTGTAATCAGATAAACTGACATTAATTTACATTCACAACATTGTTACAGAAGGAAAAACATATATATATATATATATATATATATATATATATGGACCTTCATGTATATAACAATGAACATGTTTGCTTCCTTTTAAAATAAAAAGTATTTAAAGTTTGAAGCTCTTAAATGATCAGAGTGTGTAGTTACACTCAGTGTTTATATAAACTTGAGGATCTCTTTATGTTTGCATACAGCTGCAATTTCTGTTAATTAATTTCTTTAATGTTAACAAATCAATGAGTAAAGTGGAGAACGACTGTAGTCAAAGTGTCTCGATGCAATAAACTACATTCATCTTCTAATCATTTCTATTATATGAAGAATCACAGGACCTGAGGTGTGTGTGTGTGTGTGTGTGTGTGTGTGTACTGACTGTAAGCAGCTATCAGCAGCAGTGCAGGTATGAGGAAGACGATGAAGAGTCTCACTGTGTTTCCGATGAAGACGGGCAGATTGGTTACCTGCTGAGCAGGTGTGCTCCACAACTGTCAACAAACAAACAAACAAACAAATGATGTTTTTTGTTCAGTTAGAATTATATTTGTTATTATTATCACACACAGATGAACTAAACTCTAAACAACAATCATCTTATCAAAGATCAAAATATAAACATTTGTTTTGTCAGATTCAGTTTACTGTGAGAAAATTAGACACAAGCAGCAAATTTTCATATCTGAGAATCTGGAGATAAAAAATTTTGACATTTTTACTTCAAAAAGACTCAAACAATGAATCAATTATGAAACTAGTTGATGACTGGTTTTGTGTTATTGGACTAGTTTAATCTCTAGCAGTGTGTCCTTCTCACCAGATGTTGGCAGTGAAGCAGTTTGGTTGTTTGTCAGCTGAAAATAGATTCACCTGTTTTCTGACAGACGTCTCTAAAACACACCTGGAAACTGTTTCACATTAAAATAATGTTTTAAACATCAGACGGCTTGTGGACGAGTTCTCTGATAGATGTAAAGTTTGAGCGGGAACTCACATGTTTTCTCTACATTTGGTTTAAAAGTGAGGACAGAAAACTCTTCTGGTTGATACGTTTACAGTCAAATAACTGATGTTAAAGGAGTGAAAATCTGTTTCTCTGCTTTTAAACAAGTGGATGAAATGACTTCATCACAACATCTGGAGACAATTCACTCTGAGAGAAGAGACTCTGGAGAAAACTTCAACATTTGGAACCATTCTGAAGTCTCTGGATTTAAAGCTGGACTCAAGGACAACTAATTTTTCGTGTTTGGACTGCTGTTTGTTTGTTTGTTTCAGAGATGAACTGCTGTTTGATGCACTGCAGGAATCAGATGAGTCACTGGATCAAAACCTAAAATAAAACTTGTCTTATAAACTTATTTTTTAACTACTGACTTCAACTCACCTCTTCAACCAGTGTCACTGTGAGCTCTGTGGTTTCATATACGACTGTGACTTGACTTCCTCTCTCTGTTGTGGTGGCTGCTGTGGTCGAGGCTGGAGGGTTTACTGTCACAAACGACAAAGAAAAGCAGCAAACTTCACAATTAAGAAGCTGGAAATGATGAATGTTCTGCATGTTTGCCAGAAAAAATGAGTTAAATGATAAATGAATTGATTATTTTCTGTCACTAAAAGTTGACTTTGGTTTTGGTTTTGCATCCATCCCAGTCACGTCCCTACATGAATCCTTCCTGTTTTATCAGTCACACATCAAACCTCTGAAATGCTGAACGTGTCGTCTGCAGAAAAACAGCAGCAGCAGTTTGTTCACATGTCAGACAGCGAGTTCATGTTCAGAAGTTACGACTATTGTTTTAAAACCTCTGAGGTGTAAAATCTTCATCATTCTGACACGTTTCAGCCAGCTCATCTCTCTCTAACATCAATAGAATAATTTTCGTTTCCTAAACTTCATCAGACATTTAACGAAAGAGGCGGCAGATCAGAAAAACTTCTTCTGGAGGACGTGACAAACATTTGGTCATTTAGGTTTAAGAACATAAAATTGTAACAGTTGAATCATCAGTTCAGAAAATTTCCAACAAAAAATTCACTGATTCCAGCTTCATAAACATGAAGATTTTCTAGTTTTCTGCTCCTCTATGATAATAAAGATCTTTGGGGTTTGGACTGTTGGTCAAACAAAACCAGGAACTTATGTTGGACATTTTTCACAATTCACTGACATTTTATGAACTGAACAAAAATTAATGAATCAAGAAAGTAATTGGTAGATTAATTGATAACATCAAACCTCTGAACACTGAACATTAGTTTATGAATCTCCGTCCTTCAAGTAACTTCCTGCACAAACTTTATTCTTTTATAAAAACCATTTCTTACCTTTCTCAATGATCAGATCGATGTGATGTTTTTCATCATTGAACCAGCCATATATGTCCACTCTGCATCCGTACAGTCCAGCATCTTCTTCTGTGGTTTTCAGGATCGTCAGAGAAACATTTCCATCCTCCAGTTGTTCCAGTAACTGATACCTGCTGGAAACTCTGGTTGATTCTATCACTTTATGTCCGTCTGTGGAGATGATCTGGTTGTTGCAGCCTGAAAGTGGTATTGATCCTCGACCCCAGCAAACTGACGTCGCTCCGTTATACCTGATGTCATATTTACACGGCAGAGTGACGTCCTCACCTGCTCGACCAACAACCTTCATGCTGCTGCTGCGTTCAATGACTGAAGACACAAAGAGAGACACTTCAACACTTTCAGGTCTGTTAGCAGCTAAAATCTGTTGTTTCATATAAACACACCACAGAAACTGTCTCTAACTGTCTCATATTACATAAAGTCAGTGTGAAGTCAGAGTTATAGAAAGTTAAAGAGCAGAGTACCTGTGAGGAGAACGATCAGCAACCTGCTCACAGTCTTCATGATCAACATCAAACTGACACATGAACGTTTCCTGTTTTATCAGTCAGTTTGAGACTCAACTGTCCAGATATGTGAACACTTCACACATCAAACCTCTGAACACTGAACATTAGTTTATGAATCTCTGTCCTTCAAGTAACTTCCTGCACAAACTTTATTCTTTTATAAAAACCATTTCTTACCTTTCTTAATGATCAGATCGATGTGATGTTTTTCATCATTGTTCCACCCAGATACCTCCACTCTGCATCCGTACTGTCCAGCATCTTCTTCTGTGGTGTTCAGGATTGTCAGAGAAACATCTCCATCGTCCAGTCGTCCCAGTAACTGATACCTGCTGGAAACTCTGGTTGATTCTATCACTTTATGTCCGTCTGTGGAGATAGTCTGGTTGTTGCAGCCAAAAAGTGGTATTGATCCTCGACCCCAGCAAGCTGACCTCGCTCCGTTATTCTTTATGTCATATTTACACGGCAGAGTGATGTTCTCACCTGCTCGACCAACAACCTTCATGCTGCTGCTGCTGCGTTCAATGACTGAAGACACAAAGAGAGAAACTTCAACACTTTCAGGTCTGTTAGCAGCTAAAATCTGTTGTTTCATATAAAAACACCACAGAAACTGTCTCTAACTGTCTCATATTACATAAAGTCAGTGTGAAGTCAGAGTTATAGAAAGTTAAAGAGCAGAGTACCTGTGAGGAGAACGATCAGCAACCTGCTCACAGTCTTCATGATCAACATCAAACTGACACATGAACATTTCCTGTTTTATCAGTCAGTTTGAGACTCAACTGTACAGAGATGTGAACACTTCACACTGAGGTCAGAAAGTGGGAGGAATTCACACATCAGACCTCAGAAGTACTGAATGTTTCCTCTTCTGCGTCTTCAGCTCCACTACACTTGACTGACAAATGACCTGCAGCAGCTCAAACTGCTTTACAAAAAGGCATCAAAACAAGAGATAAACACAAAACAAACAAACAGGAAGAATAAAATCGATAAAACAAGATGAAATGGAACCGCAAATTAAAATAAATTAAATTAAATTAAATGAGAAAACTGAATTCTTGTCCTCCAGCTTTAGTTTGGACTCTTGTGTGTTTAAAATACATGCTGGTTGGTGGATCAGATACATGCCCATTAAACACCAGCTAATTACATTGTTAACTCACTGTCCATCATGTGTGTGTGATGGTATTTGAGTTTAGTTTTTTCAGCTGTTACAGTAACACCCAGTTTGCTGCTTCCTGTTTGCTGCATGCCTAGTCATTGACAATGTTCATGTCATTGAACTTCACTATTTGCATGAGCCAAAACTAAAGACTTAGGATAATATTAAACATGTTTGACGTTATTGGAACATCAAGACGAGAAAAAGACTTAAGACAGCTCGGACTGAGTTCTTTGCTTTTGCATTTGATGCAAGGCCGTCATTAGTAATGTCCCCTCAGAGTTTAATGATGTTTTCTTATCACTGTTTACTAAATGACATTAAAAACAAGCAGTAAATCACCTGTTTCATGTTCCCTAACGTGCCGTCTATGTACTGGGTGTTTCCTTAGCGGTGGTTAGTGAAAACTGGATTTATCAAAATGCTGAAAGCTTCTAGAAACAACCTGCTGAAACAGGCAGACGGATTATTTGCCTCAGACACAAGAAGCCATGCTGTTAATTTTGGCGTCATGTTGGTTAAAATGTCGGTGACATTCTCACGTAAACAGACACGCATGTAAACACAACAGGCAAGTATTATGAGCTTGATGTAGTTAATCACTACATGTACAGTACTTGAGTAAATGTTTTATATATATATTGAATCAAAATCGATTTAATATGAATTTTTTGACACTGATCGACAGGACCATAAACGGAGGTATGATGTATTATTTTATTTGCACAGCAGATTTCAAAGTAAAGATGCAAAAGACTTTATAGAACATGATTAACATACAATGGTTGAATGAAGATTTTTAAACAATACCAAAAAACCCAACAGGAAACATGACATAAAAGCAAAGATAAACATGTAAGAACTGATTAAGTTTGATTAAAAAGGTATTTCTTTAAGGGAGTTCCACAAAACAGCTTCATGTTAATCTATGCGGCTTGTTATAAAAGTATGTTTCAGCATCCTCAAGTGTTAAAAACTGTCTAATATTGGAGGTGTTCCTATAAAACATATTAATAAGAGTCCCATCTTCAAATTCTTTCTGTATTCTAGATTTTTTGTCGCTCCATAAAAAGGTTGAAATTAGTTTATTAACCAGCGTTAAGAATGCTTTGGCAAGACACTGAAAAACATCTGGATAACATGAAAAAAACATCTTTTGCACATTAAAGCTAACATTAAGCTACATAATGACCCCACGGTGGGCAGAACATTCATCTAAACAACCTTCATCCTTCTCACTAAGGACATATAGATATTACACCACCTTCTCAACTGATGCTTCATTTTAACTGTAAAGCGCTTAAAGACGCTCTGCAAGTCACCTTTCCATCTGCATGATATTTAAATGTTAATTCACTTGCCAAGACATCTGCATTCTACAAATAATGAGTAACTTAAAGACTTTTTTTAATCCTTTTTTTTCACGCTTGCATTTTTTGACAAACAAATGGCCTCAACATGAATGAAAAAGCACTAAACTCGGCAGAACGCTCTACTCTCTTCTAAAGTGACTAAACTGTAGGAACAGTCTTCCTGTTGGTGGTGCTATGGCAACCATCTGAGCCGTAAAGCATTATTTTAAAAATATAAATTATTATTATTATTTCATACCAAAATTAGCAAACACAGAATCCTGATCAAATACTAAATATTGTAAATACAAAGTTTCCCCTTCATGACTAAATTAGGATGCATGAATGTTCAGCGATGTCCAGTGGTGACGGATATTTGGGCCACAACTCTTTAACAAGATCTGTGGCTTCCTCAAAATCGCGAAACTCTTCTTCAGGTCTGATTAGACGTGTTCCTGTCTCACAGTAGGTGAGATTTTCTCTCAGTCGGTCACTACCCAACGTCAGCACCTAAAACAGAAGAACAGAGCAGGATGACGAGCAGCACAACAAGTCAGTCAATCAATCAATCAATTTTTATTTATATAGTGCCATATCACAACAGAAGTCATCTCAAGGCACTTTTCACATAGAGCAGGTCAAGACCATACTCTTTAATTTACAGAGACCCAACAATTCCCCCATGAGCAAGCACTTGGCGACAGCGGTAAGGAAAAACTCCCCTTTAATGGGTAGAAACCTCAAGCAGACCCCGGCTCTTGGTGGGCGGCCATCTGCTTTGACCGGTTGGGTTGAGAGAGAGAAAGAGAGAGAGAAAGAGAGAGGGAAAGGGTGAGGGGGGACAGAAGAAAAACAATCACAACAACAACAACAAGCACAAGCAGCAATAGCCAGGGAAGGATGCCATCAGGATTGTGAAGGACCGCGAAGGCTCGGCCCAGAACCCAGGGTTTCCTGTGAGATGAGAAAGCACAAAAAACTCTGGGGAAGAAGCAAAGTTAGTGACATGCATTGATGTTACATGAATGCATACAGATGGAGAGGAGGAGGAGGAGAGAGGAGCTCAGTGCATCATGGGAAGTCCCTCAGCAGTCTAGGCCTATAGCAGCATAACTAAGGGCTGATCCAAGGCGAGCCTGGTCGGCCCTAACTATAAGCTTTATCAAAAAGGAAAGTTTTAAGCCTACTCTTAAACATGGAGAGGGTGTCTGCACCCCGGACTGAATCCGGTAGATGGTTCCATAGAAGAGGAGCCTGATAGCTGAAGGCTCTGCCTCCCATTCTACTTTTAAAGACTGTAGGAACCACCAGTAAGCCTGCATACTGGGAGTGCAGTGTTCTAGTGGGATAATACGGTATTATGAGCTCTTCAAGATATGATGGTGCCTGACCATTAAGGGCTTTGTAAGTTAGGAGAAGGATTTTAAATTCTATTCTAGATTTTACAGGAAGCCAATGTAGTGAAGCTAAAATGGGAGAAATGTGATCTCTTTTTCTAGTTTTAGTCAGAACACGTGCAGCTGCATTCTGGACCAGCTGGAGAGTCTTTAGAGACTTGTTAGGGCAGCCTGATAATAAGGAATTGCAATAATCTAGCCTAGAAGTAACAAATGCGTGAACTAGTTTTTCTGCATCTTTTAGGGACAGGATGTGCCTGATTTTTGTGATATTACGTAAGTGAAAAAAGGCTGTCCTTGAAATTTGATTTATGTGGGAGTTAAAGGACATATCCTGATCAAAGATAACTCCCAGATTCCTTACGGTGGTGCTGGAGGCCAGGGTAATGCCATCCAGAGCAGCTTTATCATTAGATAATGTGTTTCTAAGGTGTTTAGGGCCAAGCACAATAACTTCAGTTTTATCTGAATTTAGTAGTAGAAAATTGCAGGTCATCCAGGTCTTTATGTCGTTAAGGCATGTTTGGAGTTTGTTTAACTGATTGGGTTCATCTGGCTTCACTGATAAATATAATTGGGTGTCATCTGCGTAACAATGAAAATTTATGGAGTGTTTCCTAATGATATTACCTAAAGGAAGCATATACAAGGTGAATAGAATTGGTCCAAGTACAGAACCTTGTGGAACTCCGTGTCTAACTTTTGCCTTCACGGAGTATTCATCATTAACATGTACAAACTGAAATCGGTCTGATAAATAGGACTTAAACCAGCTTAATGCAGTTCCTTTAATGCCAATTAAATGTTCCAGTCTCTGCAAAAGGATTTGATGGTCAATTGTGTCGAATGCAGCACTAAGATCTAACAGGACAAGTATAGAGACAAATCCTTTGTCCGATGCAGTTAGGAGGTCATTTGTGACTTTCACCAGTGCTGTCTCTGTGCTATGATGCGCTCTAAATCCTGACTGATTTACATAACTATAGTTATGTAGAAAGTCACATAACTGATTAGAGACTGCTTTCTCCAGGATCTTGGATAGAAATGGAAGGTTAGATATAGGTCTATAATTGGCTAAAACACCTGGATCAAGAGTAGGCTTCTTAAGAAGAGGTTTAATTACAGCTATTTTAGAGGACTGTGGTACATAGCCTGTTACTAAAGACAAATTGATCATACCTAGTAAAGAAGTGCTCCCTAAGGGTAAGGCTTCCTTAAGCAGCCTAGTTGGGATGGGATCTAAGAGACAGGTTGATGGTTTAGCTGAACAAATCATTGAAGTTAGTTCAGACAAGTCTACTGGAGAAAAACAGTCCAAATATATGTCAGGATTTACTGCCGTGTCTCCACAAAACGGCTGTAATAACCCCAATTTTTAAGTCTGGGACACCATTTCAATCAACTGAAAACAGAGCTGTAAATGAGCCAGAGTTAGTTGTCCCTGGCCAGATGTTAAAAAGGCAACCTTTAACTAGAATAACTAATAACAATAAAATGACATGTCTTATAAAATGTATGGTACATATAATTAAAATGCACACACTGGAAACAGGATACATCTACCAATCAAACAATGTCACAGCACAATACAGAGTAGTTAGTAAATGGTAAATTGTAAATGGGGTGTACCACAAGGCTCAATACTGGGTCCTTTGCTCCTCTGTTGATATATAAATAAATGATTTACCTGAAAGCTGTTAAGAGGTTGTGTGTGAAGTGTATGCAGATGACACTGTGATTTATGCATAACAACAATCCAGTGACACTGAATCATATCAAACATGTTTTCATTGCAGAGAACAGTGTTGAGTAGATTTACATCACACTGTTAGAGAGCCTCACACGGGGCACCAAGTGTTAGAGAGCCTCACGCGGGGCACCAACTGTTGTTGTGTTGGGTCTGTGAGGAGCATGGCTGGTTATTAGCAATAATTAATAATAATTATCAGATATAATTATGAATTAAAGCTGCAAGCAGTGATGATCGGGCCCTCGCACTCCAGCGCATGTTGAAGTGACGCTCAGTCGAAGGGCTTTTGTCAGTGACTTGTTGTGTAAAGTTTGAGGCAGATCCAACCGTGTACACTCAAGTTATATCAATTTCCTCTGTCATGGCGAAACATCAAAACTCAACGCCACGCCACGGCCAAACCATCATGATCATACACTAGTCTAGATGACACACACTGATTTTTAAGTCCTTACCATGGATTCTGTAGGAGGAGTTCTTTAAAATACAAGGTATGCGAAATGGCCAAGAAAAGGCGAAAATGTACCATTTTTTTCAAGATGGCCGACTTCCTGTTCGACTTACAATAAGGCTTCAAGAGGCTTTTTTGTGCGTGTTGACATTATACATGTGCCCTGTGAATTTCATCTTTCTACGTTAATCTGGAAGGCGGGGCTGCAATTTTGAAATTTTAAAGGGGGCGCTGTTGAGCCATTTTGCCACGCCCATTCAAAGCGACCACATAGGATTTTAGCTGACATCACTCTAGACATGTGTGTCAAGTTTCATGACTGTAGAGCAATCCCTTCTCCCTGAAAAACAGTATCATATTTCATGGCGAAGGATGTGTCGCCATGGTAACAGCATTCAGTTTTGGGTCATGAGCTGCCAAATGTAGCATCACCAAGGTCTCGTTTATTAGCTGACTTAATTTCAGGTGCATCAGCCAAATTTCCTAGGAGTAATTAGACAAAGTACGACGCATGATACTTCCTGTTGCCAGTAGGTGGCGCTATGACTTTCGCTAAATATGAGACTGAACATGTGTTCAGATCGGGACTCTTAACAAGCATATGAAATTTGGAAAAGATCAGACCACGTGGAGTCAAGTTATAAGGCATTGAAATTTCATGGCGTCACATCGAAATTCGCCGCGTCGCCATGGCAACACCTTTCAACGAAGGGTCACCAACTTCATAATATAAGATCTCCAAGGTCTTGAGGCTATTCTCAGTAAATTTCAGCTGGATTCGATCACCGTGCTGCCCACAGGGTGTCAGAGCGTAAAACATGTAACTTCCTGTTGCCAGGAGGTGGCGCTATGACTCATATCCTGTATTGTCACATGGACCCGTTCAGGGCGGGACTCTTATGAAGCACAAAAGGTTTGGCTCTCTTAGGATCATGTATGCCGGAGTTATAGCCGTTTCATTTTTCATGGCGAAGGATCGAAATTCGCCGCCCAGCCACGCCCCCTAGGAAAGACTAATGAGAATTGTTTTAGCAACTTTTAATCTCCTATGCCTGTAGATGATACGGACCGAATTTGAAAGTCCTGGGGTCAAATCTCTAGGAGGAGTTTGTTAAAGTATGCGGGCTGGAAATGACAAAATCGGTGCAAAATTTCAACTTTTATACAAAATGGCCGACTTCCTGTTGGAGTTAGGCTATGTGTCCTTGAGACTTTTTGGTGCGTCTGGTCATGATACATATGCATACCGAATTTCGTTGTCCTACGACAATCTGTATCGAGGGGCTCAATTTTCTTGACTTTCTAGGTGGCGCTGTCGAGCCATTTTGTCCCGCTTTATTTCGAGACCCATAAAATATCGAAATTTTCGCCAGTCCTGACATCTGTGCAAATTTTCATGAGTTTTTGTGCATGTTTAGGCCCTCAAAAATGCGTTTGTTTCGTAGGAATAATAATAATTAAAGCTGCAAGCAGCGTTGAACGGGCCTTCGCGCCCTTGCGCACAGCGGGCCGCGGCGCAGTCAGCTAAGCTTCTGGGAACCAAGAAAACGTTTGGAGATGATCAGTGTGAGAGTCTTTTGACACACAATACTAACCAGTGTCTCTCTGTGAGCCCACCCCTCTGTTCACAGACAATTATATATATGAGGGATATTTCTTACAAGTGTGGTGTGCTTTTATTTTGAAAGTTTGATTGACATGTGTACTGTCAGGTGTGTAGAGACAATAAGTAACTGCAGCTGGACACACAAATACTACAAATATACTCATATATTTGAATGGAGAGTGTGAGCGAACCCACACCTTTTTGAACATTTACTGCTTCCACATAGTTTTAGATACAAACTTCATTTGAACTTTAAATGAGTCACGAGACTTTGACCTACAAATCTTGAATTTACATGTGTTTTCTATCTTTTATTGTTTTTGAGATATTAGAGTGTGAGTTTTAAAGTCTTTTCTTGCTCCTCCTGTGATTTTATAATGAGTGTGTATTGCGGAATGTTTCACAGCACTGAGGGAGTGACATCACCAGGAGCAGTTGGAGAGGAGGATATTAGAGAACGCTTCTCGTGAAATATCCTCATAAATCCCATAACTTTGGCCAAATCCTACATAAAAATCACATTTTTTTGTAGGAATTTTCGTCGCGAATCCATTGATACAGGTTTGAAAGTGGTCGGACTTATAGTTTAGACGCCAGATGCCCCAGTTTGGCACAAAGTCCATGCCCAGAGATTGCCTCCCCATTGGTTTACATTGTAAGGTGTAATGTCGCACTCCAACTTTCAGGGCTTACTAAATCTAAACCGTTCGAGTTATTACAAAGTTTTTAATAACTTTTGCTCAACACAGTGTGATAAGTCATGTATTCAAGTTTGAAGCCGATACCATTAACGCCCTCGGAGGAGATAGCGTTTGTTCGGGGGCCAAAATTGGGGCAAAGTCTTATTTTGAAAAGCTGATTGCAGATTTCCTGTTGGATTTAGGTCAGGGGTGTCAGCGTATGATTTGTAGGTCTTGATGAGACGAATAATTGAGTTTTGGTTCGATCTCTCTACGACATTCCTACGGGCCGTGGCGGCCGTTTTAGATACATAGGTGGCGCTAGAGAGCACATTTTGGCACTTCGGGGGTTAATTTTTACATTTTATCAAATTTTTCACCAGACCTGATGTGCGTGCCAAATTTGGTGAGTTTTTGAACATGTTTAGGGGGTCAAATTAAGGATTGAAGTGGCGTATTAATAAAGAATAATAAAGAAACAAACGCACGAAAAACAATAGGGTCTTCGCCCTTTGGGCTCAGGCCCTAATGATTAAAGTTAATAAATTATTAATATGTATTAATAAAAATGGGGCACCACCTGGAAACTGGGACCTATAACCAGACAATAAGGTAGTCTCATAAAAGAGTTCAATCAGCAACTTTTCACAATGCATAATAATAATAATAATGACGAAAGACTTCTCTTTAAAGATATAACAATGTTTATTAAACAATAGCAGAGTCAACAAACTTACCAGATGCTTTGATCAATAAACCAATATCCCAAAATCTAATTCTACCTAAGCAAACATACATAAAACAACAACTATGTACAGTGAAAATACATGCAAGTGGGAGCATGTGTATGTGTGTATATCCAGAGATGGTAACACTTCACACTGAGGTCTAAACATCCTGAGAGGAGGTCACACATCAAACCTCAGAAGTACTGAACTTGTCGTCTGCTGAAACACACTGAGTCTTCAGCTCCACTGCACTGTAGAAAATGACCTGCAGCAGCTCAAACTGCTTTGCAAAAAGACATCAAAACAAGAGATAAACATAAATCACATAAACAGGATTTAAAAAGAATAAAATAGCAGATAAAACAAGATGAAATGGAACCCCAAATTAAATTAAGCTGAATTAAAAACTGAATGCTGATCCTCCAGCTTTATTCTTGGACTGTTGGATTTTTTTCAAGGACTTTATTTGTTCCCAGCAAACACTGAAATCATGAAACTCAAGTCAAATTTTAAACTCAATCTACAAATGACATTGTAGAATGAATTCTTTCAGTTGTTGTTTCAGGGCATCAAACCTTTACTAAACATTATTCAACAGCAGTAAGGTTTCTACACAGAGCTGTCCCTCTCTTCTGATTGGTTCTGCCTCCTGTCAGTCGCTGTGCTCTGATTGGTCCTCCACACTCCTGCAGACACATGAAATAAAAACAGAACTTTGATCAGTTTTAAATGATTGTAGTTTTGTTTCCTTAAAGTTGATGAAAGTAAAAGTTTAGTTTAGTTTTCATGATGTAATGATGTAATTTGGCCTCATGAGGGCGACGATGGATTGAAAATCAGATTATTTCTGTAAACAGATGAAAATAATGTGACATGAAGCTGCTGTGAAACATGAACTGTTGTCTGGTTTTTATGCTGCTGTAAATAAACAGACTGTTGCTTTATGAAGCTTCTTGTGTTTTGTGTTTCTGTGTCTCAAAGTCAGATTGAAAAAAGCTTTAATGACACGACTGTAATCAGATGAACTGACATTAATTCACATTCACAACATTGTTACAGAAGGAAAAAGATATAAAAAAAAAAAAAATATATATATATATATATATATATATATATTTATTTATATATAGACCTTCATGTATGTAATAATGAACATGTTTGCTTCCTTTTAAAATAAAAAGTATTTAAAGTTTGAGGCTCTTAAATGATCAGAGTGAGAAACCAATCAACACGATCAATACATGGATATCTTTTCATAATAAGACAGAAGTCTTGTAGACAGATGTATTGATTAAAATAGAAGCGTATGACTCAAACGTGGGCATAGGAAGCATTTTTAACAGAGTAGATGTCATTTCCTGTATTCTGGTGTCTTTTAACAGGTGGTTTGACAGGATGGGTCCATTTTATCATTTCATCCAGAGGACGTGTTTGACACCAGATCACATATCTGAAGATATTAAAAAGCTAAAAGTACAGAAATGGATTTGATGACTAATTCAGAGCCATCTTTAATAATAACACTCAGTGTTTATTTAAACTTGAGGATCTCTTCATGTTTGCATACAGCTGCAATTTCTGTTCATTAATTTCTTTAATGTTAACAAATCAATGAGTAAAGTGGAGAACGACTGTAGTCAAAGTGTCTCGATGCAATAAACTACATTCATCTTCTAATCATTTCTATTATATGAAGAATCACAGGACCTGAGGTGTGTGTGTGTGTGTGTGTGTGTGTGTGTGTGTGTGTGTGTGTGTACTGACTGAAAGCAGCTATCAGCAGCAGCAGTAGTGCAGGTATGAGGAAGATGAAGAAGAGTTTCACTCTGTTTCCGATGAAGATGTGCAGATTGGTTACCTGCTGAACAGAGGGCTATTGCACAAAAGCAGAATTCAGAAATCCAGGATAACTGAAAAAGTGAGGCTTGACCTGGTCTAATCAGTGTATCCAGGCTTAATCCATTTCACATTTGCCAAGCCAGGATGAGGAGGTGCGACTATGTCAAGCCAGGTGTAAGTAATTCGGATAAGTGCGCATTCACGACTTTCTTAAACAGACCACAAGGTCGATCACAGATTTACTGATGCAGAAATGGAGAAGACGCGTGCCTCATACTCCTCCGCAAGTGAACAACAGCTTGTAATGGAAACTTATGAGGAGGTGAAACATATTATAAGAAAAAAGGCAATACGGCCGCTGTAATTAAACAGAGAGAAAAAGCCTGGTAGACAATAGTGGACCAACTGAATGCGTAAGTAGTCCAATAATATACACTTATTAACCACTTCTCCACTGAAACCGTCATAATTACAATTCAACGAGTTGTCATTTTCACAAATTAACAGTTGTACACTTTGCCTTAAAAGTGATCAGTGGAAGTTAATGTTACTCAGGAAATGTACCATGAAGACTAGTTACAAACCACAATGCAAGAATATGTACTACAACCATATTTGCAAATCTCTGTCTCTCTATATCTCTATATCTCTCTATCAATGGTCTCATAGAAGAAACACGACTGGACAAAAGAGGATTTGGCAACAAGTAAAGCTTAAATATAAGAACATTTTGCAGGCTGGTTAGTGCCTTGATTGCTTATAATAATGTACAAATGTATCATGTCAATCTTGTGGAAATACTTTGGTCCATAATGGATAAGAAGTCAGTGATGTGGTGCTCATAAAAAATATCACATTTGTAACAGGACCCAGATGCTTTACAGCCAGATAGCCAGCCTGGCAACGTAGTGAGTATTGCCAAAAGGAAATCCACATCGTGTACAATTCCTGCTGTGCTAATCGATAGGTGTTTTACAGAATTCACAAACTGTCAGATGTCTATACACCAAACACCCAGAGAGACAAATAGAGCTGGCAGATGTGAAGATAAAAGTCTACAAGAAAAAACTGCAGGATATGGACCTTGATATGGAAATCAAACAAAAGACACTGAGGAAACTGGACCCGGAAATCCTGAAACTAGACAGAGAAGTGATTTCAATGCACACTGTAAGCATGACTGTAACACAGTGTATTAATCATTGTTGTTCTCTCTCCTAAGCTCCAAGCTGACAAGTGATGACTGCAAAATAAAAAGGTCAAAACACATCGTGGTGTCCTCCCAGTTTCATGAATGTACAGTACACTATATAGTTATCGGTCCAGTGAAGTGAGACTATGATTTGGGAAGATTATATAATTATGAAACCTAACAACAAACTGTGTGCTACCAATTCCAAATAAAATATATGTACACAGGGAAGAGTGACATACACTGTCCTTTATTAGTAAGGGATAGGCCTCATCAGCATTTCTAATCATCTCAAGATGTGCAATTATATATGTATTCATCAAACCTCTGACAGCAATATGAACAGTAGGCCTAACAGTGATGACTATCACACGAATAATTATAAAAATGATAATGGTTACAATTAAAATAACAGTGAACCTACTTAACTGAATGGCAATGTATCTGTGGTATTTTAAAGCAAGCTAATAAAAATGAAGCAAAATATATACAGAAGAACATGGAATAACTGTAAAACACACTTATTTCTGATCAGAGTGATGGCTGACTGGTCAGATAGCACCAGGATTAATCAGGCCTGGCTGTTAGCCTGGTCTGGAGCAGGCTAGCTGCACAGAATAAATCTCCATGGTAACTTATGTGCCTCTGCTTTCGTGCGACCGAGTCACAGCTAAATTCAGCCACCCTATCTAGGTTTTGTGCAACAGCCCCCAGGTGTGCTCAACAACTGTCAACAAACAAACAAATGATGAAAATAGCTTGTCTCATAAACTTATTTCTTTTAAATTCTGACTTCAACTCACCTCCTGAACCAGTGTGACATCACTTCCTCTGTCTGTTGTGGTGGTTGCTGTGGTTGAGGCTGGAGCTAAACATAGTTTTCATTATCTATTCATTTGTTTAGTATTTTCTGTCTGGTTTATAAAATGTCAGTAAATGTCTGTCACAACTTAAAGTCCAAGCAGACGTCTTCAAATGTCTCGTTTTTTTCTGACCAACATTTCAGAACCACAAAATATTCAGTTTACTGTCACAAACGACAAAGAAAAGCAGCAAATCTTCACAATTAAGAAGCTGGAAATGATGAATGTTCTGCATGTTTGCTAGAAAAAATGACTTAAATGATGAATCAATTGACAAAATACTTTCTGTCACTAAAAGAGAAGTTGATTTTGGTTTTGGTTTTGCATCCATCCCAGTCACGTCCCTACATGAACCCTTCCTGTTTTATCAGTCAGTTTGAGACACAAATGTCCACAAATGTGAGAACTTCAACGTGTCGTCTGCAGAGAAACAGCAGCAGCAGTTTGTTCACATGTCAGACAGCAAGTTCATGTTCAGAAGTAAAAGCAGAAGTTACGACTTTTATTTTAAAACCTCTGAGATGTAAAATCTTCATCATTCTGACACGTTTCAGCCAGCTTGTTCAGAAAATTTTTAAATCAAAAATGGCAAAAATTCACTGATTCAGATTTTCTAGTTTTCTGCTCCTCTATGATAATAAAGATCTTTGGGGTTTGGACTGTTGGTCGAACAAAACAAGAAACACAAGAAACCTATGTTGGACATTTTTCACAATTTACTGACATTTTATGAACCAAACAATGAATCAAGAAAGTATTTTGTAGATTAGCTGATAATGCTCTAAATCAAACACTGAACATTAGTTTATGAATCTCCGTCCTTCAAGTAACTTCCTGCACAAACTTTATTCTTTTATAAAAACCATTTCTTACCTTTCTCAATGATCAGATCAGTGTGATGTATATCATTAGCGAACCACCCAGGTATCTCCACTCTGCATCCGTACTGCCCAGCATCTTCTTCTGTGGTGTTCAGGATCGTCAGAGAAACATCTCCATCCTCCAGTCGTCCCAGTAACTGATACCTGCTGGAAACTCTGGTTGATTCTATCACTTTATGTCCGTCTGTGGAGATGATCCGGTTGTTGCAGCCAAAACTTGGTACTGGTCCTCGACCCCAGCAAGCTAATGACGCTCCATTATACTTGATATCATATTTACACGGCAGAGTGACGTTCTCACCTGCTCGACCAACAACCTTCATGCTGCTCCAGCTGCTGCTGCGTTCAATGACTGAAGACAAAAAGAGACACTTCAACACTTTCAGGTCTGTTAGCAGCTAAAATCTGTTGTTTCATATAAACACACCACAGAAACTGTTTTTAACTGTCTCATATTACATAAAGTCAGTGTGAAGTCAGAGTTATAGAAAGTTAAAGAGCAGAGTACCTGTGAGGAGAACGATCAGCAACCTGCTCACAGTCTTCATGATCAATATCAAACTGACACATGAACATTTCCTGTTTTATCAGTTAATTTGAGACTAAAGTGTACAGAAATGTGAACACTTCACACATCAAACGTCAGAAGTACTGAACATTTCCTCTTCTGAAACACACTGAGTCTTCAGCTTTTTCTTGGACTCTTGGATTTTTTTCAAGGACTTTATTTGTTCCCGGCAAACACTGAAATCATGAAACTCAAGTCAAACTGCTTTTAAGCTTTTAAACTCAATCTACAAATGAGATTGTAGAATGAATTCTTTCAGTTGTTGTTTCAGGGCATCAAACCTTTACTAAACATTATTCAACAGCAGTAAGGTTTCTACACAGAGCTGTCCCTCTCTTCTGATTGGTTCTGCCTCCTGTCAGTCGCTGTGCTCTGATTGGTCCTCCACACTCCTGCAGACACATGAAATAAAAACAGAACTTTGATCAGTTTTAAATGATTGTAGTTTTGTTTCCTTAAAGTTGATGAAAGTAAAAGTTTAGTTTAGTTTTCATGATGTAATGATGTAATTTGGCCTCATGAGGGCGACGATCGATTGAAAATCAGATTATTTCTGTAAACAGATGAAAATAATGTGACATGGAGCTGCTGTGAAACATGAACTGTTGTCTGGTTTTTATGCTGCTGTAAATAAACAGACTGTTGCTTTATGAAGCTTCTTGTGTTTTGTGTTTCTGTGTCTCAAAGTCAGATTGAAAAAGCTTTAATGACACGACTGTAATCAGATAAACTGACATTAATTCACATTCACAACATTGTTACAGAAGGAAAAAGATATATAAATATATATATATATATATATATATATATATATATATATATATATATATATATATATATAGACCTTCATGTATGTAATAATGAACATGTTTGCTTCCTTTTAAAATAAAAAGTATTTAAAGTTTGAGGCTCTTAAATGATCAGAGTGAGAAACCAATCAACACGATCAATACATGGATATCTTTTCATAATAAGACAGAAGTCTTGTAGACAGATGTCATCATATCATTTCATCCAGAGGACGTGTTTGACACCAGATCACATATCTGAAGATATTAAAAAGCTAAAAGTACAGAAATGGATTTGATGACTAATTCAGAGCCATCTTTAATAATAACACTCAGTGTTTATTTAAACTTGAGGATCTCTTCATGTTTGCATACAGCTGCAATTTCTGTTAATTAATTTCTTTAATGTTAACAAATCAATGAGTAAAGTGGAGAACGACTGTAGTCAAAGTGTCTCGATGCAATAAACTACATTCATCTTCTAATCATTTCTATTATATGAAGAATCACAGGACCTGAGGTGTGTGTGTGTGTGTGTGTGTGTGTGTGTGTGTGTGTGTGTGTGTGTGTGTGTGTGTGTGTGTGTGTACTGACTGTAAGCAGCTATCAGCAGCAGTGCAGGTATGAGGATGATGATGAAGAGTCTCACTGTGTTTCCAATGAAGATGTGCAGATTGTTTACCTGCTGAACAGGTGCGCTCCACAACTGTCAACAAACAAACAAACAAATGATGAAAATGAAACTTGTCTCATTAACTGATTTCTTTTAAATTCTGACTTCAACTCACCTCCTGAACCAGTGTCACTGTGGGCTCTGTGGTTTCACATACGACTGTGACATCACTTCCTCTCCACGGGGTGACATCACTTCCTCTTTCTGTCGTGGTGGTTGCTTTGGTTGAGGCTGGAGCTAAACATAGTTTTCATTATCTTGTTTAGTATTTTCTGTCTGGTTTATAAAATGTCAAATCAAATTTATTCATAAAGCACATTTAAAAACAACCACAGTTGACCAAAGTGCTGAACAATAAGATATCAGGAATAAATTAAAACAACACGACAGGGTAACAACAAACAAGAAACAAGAACAAACAGAAAACAAATAATAGTAGAACACTGGGTTTTAACAAGACAGCTCGTCTCTCTCTAACATCAATAGAATAATTTTCGTTTCCTAAACTTCATCAGACATTTAACGAAAGAGGCGGCAGATCAGAAAAACTTCTTCTGGAGGACGTGACAAACATTTGGTCATTTAGGTTTAAGAACATAAAATTGTAACAGTTGAATCATCAGTTCAGAAAATTTCCAACAAAAAATTCACTGATTCCAGCTTCATAAACATGAAGATTTTCTAGTTTTCTGCTCCTCTATGATAATAAAGATCTTTGGGGTTTGGACTGTTGGTCGAACAAAACCAGGAACTTATGTTGGACATTTTTCACAATTTACTGACATTTTATGAACTGAACAAAAATCAATGAATCAAGAAAGTAATTGGTAGATTAATTGATAACATCAAACCTCTGAACACTGAACATTAGTTTATGAATCTCCGTCCTTCAAGTAACTTCCTGCACAAACTTTATTCTTTTATAAAAACCATTTCTTACCTTTCTCAATGATCAGATCGATGTGATGTTTTTCATCATTGAACCACCCAGGTATCTGCACTCTGCATCCGTACAGTCCAGCATCTTCTTCTGTGGTGTTCAGGATCGTCAGAGAAACATCTCCATCCTCCAGTCGTCCCAGTAACTGATACCTGCTGGGAACTCTGGTTGATTCTATCACTTTACGTCCGTCTGTGGAGATGATCTGTTTGTTGCAGCCTGAAAGTGGTATTGATCCTCGACCCCAGCAAACTGATGTCGCTCCGTTATACCTGATGTCATATTTACACGGCAGAGTGATGTTCTCACCTGCTCGACCAACAACCTTCATGCTGCTGCTGCGTTCACTGACTGAAGACAAAAAGAGACACTTCAACACTTTCAGGTCTGTTAGCAGCTAAAATCTGTTGTTTCATGTAAACACACAACAGAAACTGTCTCTAACTGTCTCATATTACATAAAGTCAGTGTGAAGTCAGAGTTATAGAAAGTTAAAGAGCAGAGTACCTGTGAGGAGAACGATCAGCAACCTGCTCACAGTCTTCATGATCAACATCAAACTGACACATGAACATTTCCTGTTTTATCAGCTAATTTGAGACTCAACTGTCCAGAGATGTGAACACTTCACCTTGAGGTCAGAATGTGGGAGGAAGTCACAAATCAGACCTCAGAAGTACTGAACGTGTCGTCTGCTGAAACACATGCTGAGTTTTCAGCCCCACAAGGTCACAAAAAATAACCTGCAGCAGCTCAAACTGCTTTACAAAAAGACATAAAACAAGAGATAAACACAAAACAAACAAACAGGAGGAATAAAATCGATAAAACAAGATGAAATGGAATCACAAATTAAAATAAATTAAATTAAATTAAACATGCCTAGTCATTGACAGTGTTCATGTCATTGAACTTCACTAATTGCATGAGCCAAAACTAAAGACTTAAGATAATATTAAACATGTTTGACATTATTGGAACATCAAGACGAGAAAAAGACCGACTTAAGACAGCTCGGACTGAGTTTTTTGCTTTTGCGTTTGATGCAAGGCCGTCATTAGTAATGTTCCCTCAGAGTTTAATGATGTTTTCTTATCATTGTTTACTAAATGACATTAAAAACAAGCAGTAAATCACCTGTTTCATGTTCCCTAACGTGCCGTCTATGTACTGGGTGTTTCCTTAGCGGTGGTTAGTGAAAACTGGATTTATCAAAATGCTGAAAGCTTCTAGAAACAACCTGCTGAAACAGGCAGACAGATTATTTGCCTCAGACACAAGAAGCCATGCTGTTAATTTTGGCGTCATGTTGGTTAAAATGTCGGTGACATTCTCACGTAAACAGACACGCATGTAAAACAACAGGCAAGTATTATGAGCTTGATGTAGTTAAAGTATTACAGTAAAAGTACATAAGTATTATGAGCTTGATGTAGTTAAAGTATTGCAGTAAAAGTACATAAGTATTATGAGCTTGATGTAGTTAAAGTATTGCAGTAAAAGTACATAAGTATTATGAGCTTGATGTAGTTAATCACTACAAGTACAGTACTTGAGTAAATGTTTTATATATATATTGAATCAAAATCGATTTAATGTGAATTTTTTGACACTGATCGACAGAAAAAGACCTTTGAATGTCGAAGAGGAAAAAGATCTCTACAAAGTGATTTAAATCATTATCTGTTTTACTCATAAAATTGAGATCTGATGACTAACTAAATAAATGTAGTGGAGTAGAAGCATAAAGTAGCATCAAATGGAAATACTCAAGTAAAGTACCTAAAAATTGTACTTAAGCTCAGCACTTAGGTACATGTATTTGATTACTTTCCGCCTCTGTGTTCAAGTTTATTTAATCATTCAGTTGAATGAAAATTTTTTTTCAGGACCATAAACGGAGGTATGATGTATTATTTTATTTGCACAGCAGATTTCAAAGTAAAGATGCAAAAGACTTTACAGAACATGATTAACATACAATGGTTGAATGAAGATTTTTAAACAATACCAAAAAAACCAACAGGAAACATGACATAAAAGCAAAGATAAACATGTAAGAACTGATTAAGTTTGATTAAAAAGGTATTTTTTTAAGGGAGTTCCACAAAACAGCTTCATGTTAATCTATGCGGCTTGTTATAAAAGTATGTTTCAGCATCCTCAAGTCACCTTTCCATCTGCATGATATTTAAATGTAAATTCACTTGCCAAGACATCTGCATTCTACAAATAATGAGTAACTTAAAGACTTTTTTTAATCTTTTTTTTTCACGCTTGCATTTTTTTGACAAACAAATGGCCTCAACATGAATGAAAAAGCACTAAACTCGGCAGAACGCTCTACTCTCTTCTAAAGTGACTAAACTGTAGGAACAGTCTTCCTGTTGGTGGTGCTATGGCAACCATCTGAGCCGTAAAGCATTATTTTAAAAATATAAATTATTATTATTATTTCATACCAAAATTAGCAAACACAGAATCCTGATCAAATACTAAATATCGTAAATACAAAGTTTCCCCTTCATGACAAATTAGGATGCATGAATGTTCAGCGAGCGCTCCAGTGGTGACGGATATTCGGGCCACAACTTTTTAACAAGATCTGTAGCTTCCTCGAAATCACGAAACTCTTCTTCAGGTCTGATTAGACGTGTTCCTGTCTCACAGTAGGTGAGGTTTTCTTTCAGTCGGTCACTACCAAACGTCAGCACCTAAAACAGAAGAACAGAACAAGATGACGAGCAGCACAACAAGTGTTTCCACAAAACGGCTGTAATAACCCCAATTTTTAAGTCTGGGGCACCATTTCAATCAACTGAAAACAGAGCTGTAAATGAGCCAGAGTTAGTTGTCCCTGGCCAGATGTTAAAAAGGCAACCTTTAACTAGAATAAGTAATAACAATAAAATTACATGTCTTATAAAATGTGTGGTACATATAATTAAAATGCACACACTAAAAGAACAGGACACATCTACCAATCAAACAATGTCACAGCACAATACAGAGTAGTTAGTAAATGGTAAATTGTAAATGGGGTGTACCACAAGGCTCAATACTGGGTCCTTTGCTCCTCTGTTGATATATAAATAAATGATTCACCTGAAAGCTGTTAAGAGGTTGTGTGTGAAGTGTATGCAGATGACACTGTGATTTATGCATAACAACAATCCAGTGACACTGAATCATACCAAACACGTTTTCATTGCAGAGAACAGTGTTGAGTAGATTTACATCACACACATTGGACAAAATTAATGTTTAGTTTAAATATTTGTGTGTCACTTTGGATTCTCGGCTCAAGTTTTTATATTAGGAAATAAGCCGAGACTATCAAAACAAATGTATATGAATGCGATCATTTGATCACACATGTACACTTTACTTGAGTGTTTCCTTTTTATTCTGGTAAAGAAATATGAAATACATTAATTTAATTTATGTAACAACTTATTTTTTGCAAAGGAAAGTCACAGTTAAAGATATTCGGTGTAAAAATATCATAATCTGCTTTGCCAAACCCACCTTGTGCAATTTATGTGTAGAACATGAACTGAAATGGTGAAAAGATATTTTCTTTGTACAGATGAATGATCGTACCTGTCCATCCTCCACATGCAGGGCGATGGCGACATCATCCCAAACGTAAAACTCACAGTCACGTCTAAACAGCTCCATCACTTCCACCTGCTTTTCATCTTGTCTGAGGACCAACTCGTGACTGACACAAAGACAAAAAGCAAACAGAAACAACACATTTAATAAACTACAAAACTAATAAACTTATATTTTATTTTAGTTAGTTAGTAAGTGTTTTGTTCTTTTGTTGAACTATAATTATTACCAAAGCATTGGGGTGTCACTGTCACAGAGTGTTCCCTGTGCTGCAGTGGAGATGTTTTTAAAGATCTGGTATCATGACCTTTTTGATTAATTTTTATAAACACTAAGTCTATTTTAAAAATATCTGTGACATTTTATTCACCAACAGTTGTTTAGATTTCTCTAAATCCATCTTTCCTTACAGCCCAGATACCTCTCTGTTCTCCAGCAGGCTGTTTCTGAAGCTGTTTACATGAAATCTGCATCATTAATGAGCCCCCACCTTCACCCCCAGCCAATCAGAATAGGGCTTAACAAAAGCAGCAGCATGTTAACCAAGCGGCAACCTCCGAGGCTGAAAAATGAAGCCAAGGTGGAAGTGTCAAAAACTGCAGTTCCTTGAATGGCCAATTGAGGCTCCAAAAGTGAGTCAATCCCCATAGACCCCCATGTTAAAATGCCCAACTTTACAGCAGAAATAACCATGTTTACAGCCTGGTACAAAAAACGGTTTTGGTCTCTGTAGCTAATTTCCTCTTTCATGACAACTGTACAGGGGGTGAATTTTTTTATAACTCACCCGTTTAAATGTTATTAAGCCGTAAAGTTCTGCATAATGAAGGACATGGCTGCTTTGAGTGACAGGTCCGCCAGCCGCTAGGTGGCTTGTTTCAGCCATTCGGCCCGCCTCTTTGCCCATTTTTGATTGGCTGGAAGTTAGGCAGCGTCACGCACTGCCAAGATGGCAATGGCCGGAGCGGCTCACTTTGAGCTTCAAAACCGCTCTTCAGAAACCAACGGGTGACGTCACGGTAACTACGTCCATATTTTTTATACAGTCTATAATGTTAACCTGCAGTAATGACTACAGCTGGAGATGTAAGACAGTATATAGCATCTATGAAGTGGAGTCTGATCCTGAATGAAGGGTGAGATCTTGTCTAAGTTTCCTTACAAAGTAGCGGGAGGTCGCTATTGCTTAGCTTTAGCACAGATATATTATATTCCTTTAGTTCAGTAACAGAAAGAAACAGGAGAAATCCTGCAGTGGTAAAATGTGCCACAACACACACACAACCACTCACTGATAACGGAGGCAGGATAGTCTCCAAAAATGAATTTCAGCTGTTCCTGATGTAAATGTCCATCTTCTGGAAGGCTGTAAAGACTTTTTATCTGCTGAACAACCAGCAACACTTCCAGTGTGCTGCTTTGCTCGTCATCCGGCTGCGATGCAAACTGCGACTACAGAAGCTACGTAAACACTCAGCGTGTCGCTGGGCGGCGGTGGACTCATGCTGAAGCTTCCTGCAGATTTGATTTGACTTTCTGGTGTGACGTAGTAACGAGTACAACCTCAACACCGCTTGCTCTGTAGCCGCCAATTTCAACATTTCAAATAATTTAAAAAGACAGAGGAGATAGAGGTGAGTAATTCTAGAGCCCCACCATCACCCTGATCACAGTCTAAAGACATATTAAAAATATTAAAATATTTAAAGGTTTCATATTCTGGTTTTTGTGATTTTCTGTTATTTATATCCTGTTCTGATGTCAGATGTTAAACATGGTCAAACTTGGTGGTGGTGAACGTATGTAGAAATGCTGCCTGTAAGACAAAGCCCAGGTTTCAGTTGCCCTAGAAGCTTCATTTGAAATGTTTTTTTTTACTTTCCCGACAAGATGACATCAGCTTGTCACGTGTCCATAAACATGCATCCGTTCTGTAGCCTTGGTTGCTAAGGTGGTTGCTAAGGTGGTTGCTAAGGTGGTTCCATGTGTTGTTCAGCTCCAACATGTACGGATGGATTTGAGAAGTTGACATTTGGAGTAAAGAAGGAGAAAAAGAAGTGAAATCCTGCTACTATAGTTTGTTTACGTAGCCTCCGGAGCCGGAGGAAGCTTCCTGAAGCTGACCAATCAGAACAGAGTGGGCTCATCAGGAGGCGGGGCCTTAAAGAGACAGGAGCTAAAACGGCCTGTTTCAGACAGAGGCTGAACTGAGGGGCTGCATAAAGGACCAGTAGAAGATAAATAAGGAGTTTTTAACCGGAGATCTGAAACTGTAGGACCTGGAAATGTGCAGAATGTGTCCTTTAACAGTTTGAAATGCAGTTTTTCAGTGGAAGCAACATTACATATTCTTACCTGTGAGTCTCACACATGGCCTCAGGTCTCCAGATGAAGCGACCATCTCTGTAAGCACAGATGGCGTTCGGGTTGTCAGTCAGCAAAGGATATTCTGAGAACAGCTCCTGATTGGCTGGGCTGTGGACCAGCACAGCGTACATCACCTTCTGTTTGTCTTCTGTTTGTCTTGAACACCCGCATGACGGGATGAGCACCGGAACAAAGCTGGAGGAAATAAAACAGGATTTTATAGAAGAGTCACACAACAACACACAGATTCTAACAGGTGTGACATAAACTGATGTCACTTAAACACATCCTTCAACTGCAGATCAACAGATACACATATGAACTCAGAGTAATTCAGCAAAATCTGATGGCATTTTACTTCAACCTACAACCTTATAACTGCGTCACAACAACAAATCCTGCTGGTTCACAGATGGAAATCTTTTATTGTGAAACAGAAGCAGAAAGTGAGATACGACTCTGAGACTAAAGACATCGGTAAACCACAAGATGAGGCTGATCTCTAAAGTACAGACAGGACTGTAAAAGTGAAACTAAACTCCAAACCACAGAGATTCAGTTAGAAGATACAAAAGACTTTTATATTTCATTTATAAACCTACTGAGAGCTCAGAGACTTTTATATAATCTTTTATCCTTCATGCATTCATATGACATTATTTCATCCCAAAGATTTGTAACAAAGTAAACTTTTACTCAGAGTACATTTCAAATGAGCTGCTTTTAGTTGGATGTCAGTAAAGTGTACTATGGTTCTGGGGTGTTGACAGACCCTGACAGGTTTGTACCTGCTGGCTGTAGGCTGTCAGCAGCTCCTCCAGGGGGAAGGTGAAGCGGTACGAGCCCAGCCTGGAGGACTCCAGGAAGGCAGGCGAGGTGGCGAACTTCCCCAGAAAGCTTTGCTGTCTCTGGATCTGCTCCTCCGTCCGGTTTGGGTAGATCTGCTCCAGGAGCCTCCTCTCAGCTGACTGTATGTCCTCAGGTCTCACCATCAGACTCCACCACAGCAGCCTCGGAGACTCCTCAGGGTCCGGGTCACGGAAACCATTATCTCGTCTGATGCCACGTAATCCAGCTCCAGTTGTGTCGTGTTTCAGATGAGTCACATGAAACTCTGGTCGGGGGTACGCCGGGATGTTTTCTTTGAAGAGATATTTGTTTACTAAGTAAACTCTCTCTCTCGCTTTCTCTTTCAAATCACCCAGTTTCAGGTGCTGACTGTTATAAGTGTAATAAACATGGGTAATATATCCTCTTGCCTCAACGTGTTTTTCCATGGTCAGGTGACACTGTCTCTTTTCTCTTCTCTGTTATCCAGCAACAGCACAGTGCTGAACTATTATGAACTTTGATAAAGAGCCACTCCCATTTTATCTTTTGATTTGTTACATTGTCATGATGATGTCACACTGGGGAGGAGTCAAGAATAACAAGAAAAATGTTTTAGGTTATGAGAATTTTTTTGTTCCTCTCCTTTCCATCTGCTCTCCGTTTCTTTCCTGGACAGACGGAACTATAATCTTAGTTTTATCTGTCTAGTATAGTTTTATTGTACATGTTGTGGACAGAAGAACATGTGCTTTACATTACAGTTCTTCTCACTTTAAGATCATCAGTTGCTTGTTGTTCCTGTGAGCTGAGCCAATAAAGCAGCAGATGAAGCTTACTGTGTGGCATGACGATGACTGATAAACATTCACCGAAGGTTAATCAGCTGTAAAACGTTTAATGTTCCAGTATCTGGTGCGAGCTGATTGAAAGTAAAAGGAAGATGTGCTTAATGTTAAAGTTTCAGTCCTGGTTGATGGTTTGGTGACCTGTTGTTACCGTGGTAACACTGCAGTGGTAATGAATAAGACAAATATCAAATGATTCTGATTCAAATTTGTACAAAAATTTAGAACATGCACGCTGCGGTGTCACTTTTAATGCTTCCGCTCTAAAAAGTGACTTGATCCTTATTTTGTTTTTTAGTAAGATGTCACACACACAAGTTTTAGGTCTGTACTAACTAAATTAATTAAATTATGTAGGAGGTTGCAAGCACTTGTCTGATATGTGTTATTTTGGGGGTTTTTTTTACCCATAAGGAGGCTCTGCACCCCTAGAAAACATTTGGGAATCACTGTCCTATTGAGAGAAACAGCACCATCTGCTGGACGACTGCAAGAAGTACAAATACAAATCTGTACTCAACTAAATATAATGGAAACTTATATTTAAAACAACTTTCTACTACTTAAATGTATAAATATATTTTAAATATTATATCCAGATCTTGTATTTAGTTCCTCTTCTTCAACGATCACTGCGTTCGAATCAGGGTCACCATGTCTGATGCACTTCAGATAACCTTTTCTATTCCTTCTTTCCTAACAGACGAGACACTTTGTTTGTCAACACAAACAAGCTGCGAGACATCTTATTTAAAACAGAAACAATGTGGTTACAGCAGATAAAAGGTCATAGATAAGGTCAAGAGTGAATCATGTTCTTTTAAAGGCAAAATTGGTCAGTTTAATACACTTCTACACTCATTCACTCAGTCATCAGGCCTGCAGTTATTAAATATTATAAGTCATTAATAAAGGTTGTAATGTTTCACACATGAATTCATAGTTAATTATCATCTTTCAGGACTTTAGAGGCTCCGTATCAAACAGCCTCTTGTCTCGAGAGGTTCTCTGTAACAGTAACTCAGTATTGTGTCGCTGCTTTATTCACCCGAACTGGGTAACATTTAACCAGTGACTTTTACTGTGTACATATCACAACCTCTTGACTTTATATTACGTTGTTAAATTCTTAAAGAACTTCAGGACAAATTGCTGATGATTCTTAATAATACCTTTACTTAAATGTTATTGTTTACAGCCAGGTTTTTGCTAATTCTACGTAAAGGACGGATTCACAGTTTTTCAAGTGTGTCTTAAACCAGCAGTCAGGAGCCCAAACGAACATTGAACCTGTTTTTCTTGCTGTAATCATTCCTCCTGTTCATACTGACCACTATAAGATCCCTTCATAATGACCTTACAATGGAAGTGATGGAGGCCAAAATCCACAGTGTGTCCACACAGTCATTTAAAAGTCTGTGTGAAGCTTCTATTCAGCTTCATCAGTCTGAGTTAGTCATATCAAGTGGATATCTGACACATTTACAGTCTTTTTAGCATCAAATTCCCTCTTTGTGTTTCCTCGGACAGTGTTTCCCTGTTGAGCTACAGGTGGAAGTATAGTAACAAAAAGAGGAACTTTGGCACTAAAAAGACTGTAACGTTGAAAGATATCTACTTGATTTGACTCATTTGGACACTGAAGCTTCATATTAGCTTCAGATAAACTTTTAAATACATTTTTGCACAGAAGGAGGACTGTGGATTTTGTCCCCATCACTTCCATTGTAAGGTCATTATGAAGGGATCTTATAGTGGTCAGTATGAACAGGAGGAATGATTACAGCAAGAAAAACAGGTTCAATGTTCGTTTGGGCTCCTGACTGCTGGTTTAAGACACACTTGAAAAACTGTGAATCCGTCCTTTACGTAGAATTAGCAAAAACCTGGCTGTAAACAATAACATTTAAGTAAAGGTATTATTAAGAATCATCAGCAATTTGTCCTGAAGTTCTTTAAGAATTTAACAACGTAATATAAAGTCAAGAGGTTGTGATATGTACACAGTAAAAGTCACTGGTTAAATGTTACCCAGTTCGGGTGAATAAAGCAGCGACACAATACTGAGTTACTGTTACAGAGAACCTCTCGAGACAAGAGGCTGTTTGATACGGAAAGCACATTTGAAGGATCTTTTAATATCC
The DNA here is from genome assembly GCF_914725855.1 of Thunnus albacares. Lineage (NCBI taxonomy): Eukaryota > Metazoa > Chordata > Actinopteri > Scombriformes > Scombridae > Thunnus > Thunnus albacares. The sequence continues at coordinate 31,272,552 of NC_058118.1, forward strand.
AGTATGAACAGGAGGAATGATTACAGCGAGGAAAACCTCTTTCACTGTTACTATGGACACCTGACTGTTGGTTTAAGACACAGTTTGTAAGTAAAAAACACCTGAATTCTTCTTTTACCAAAGCGGAAGTAGTAAATATCATGACCGGAAGTTGTTTACTGAATTGTAGCTAGCTTGATGCAGAGCAAAGTGCGTCTCCGAGTCGGGCAGAGAATCATAAAGTAACAGAAACGATCGATATATGAAGTATGACAGCGACATTAAACTGATCAGAGCAGCTGTAGAGAAGTTAGAGATTTGGCCAACAAACCGTTTATCACATTTAAAACTACATTTCACGTTAAATCAGACTCTTAAGTTCCGACGTAACTGGTCTGCGCTATGCTAACGTTAACTTTAGCTACAGCGGCTAACCGGAGCTAACAGGATTAAACTGAAGCTAAAGCTGCTTAAATGTCTCATTAATGTGTGAGAAGCGGAGCAGCTGACCGGGCCAGCCTGGAGAACCGTACAGGTGAGTGTTTCACGGTGTAACCGGACACATCTGCACCCGGTTCAGAGCTAACGGTCAGAAACAGCGTCCAGGAAGTGCTGCTGCCAAAGTCCGTTTATTATTCAGGTCATTGTAAAAGTTTCCTCGCTGAATGTCAGAGATGAACGCTGGTTTTTAACGACAAAAAGTCTTTTTTACTGATCTACAGTTCGGCTTTCATATAATCTACCCAAACAGAAGGTTCTGTGTCGATAACAGAATCATTTATATGTTTATATGTGTATTTGTTATAAATATAACCGTCTGATGTCCCAAATGACAAGAAACACAGTGTACTTGTACTTTACTTGAGTATTTCCATGTGATGCTACTTTCTACATTTCAGAGGGAAATATTATACTTTCTACTCCACTACATTTATTTGACAGCTTTAGTTACTTTTCAGATGAAGATTTGACACAATGGATAATATAACAAGCTTTTAAAATACAACACATTGTTAAAGATGAAACCAGTGGTTTCCAACCTTTTTGTCTTTTGACGTCTTACAAAAAGCAGTGTGTAGTCGGGGTCACATTTCACATGTCTATGAGTTGTTAACAGCTCCACCAAATAGTGATTTTTCCCTCTAAACTTCTCACATGCTTTCATTTCAATAAATGTTCAAATGATCCAATATTTCAGCAAAAATCAAAGATTAGAGAAAAAGTCCAAAAACTGAAAACAGATTTGTGTATCAGAACTTTGTTTTTTCTTCTTTCCTCTCCCATTAATCATCTCACCACCCCTCAGATTTATCTGCTGACCCTTTGGAGGGGCCCGACCCCTAGGTTGGGAACCACTGGACTAAACTAGCTAACTGTATATAAAGTAGTGTAAACTAGCTCCACCTCCAGCAGCTACAACAGTAACATGCTGCTCTAACACTGATGCTTCACTATTAATAATCTAATGATGTCATATATAATAATATATCAGTCAGAGGGACCAAACCACTACTTTTACTGCAATACTTTAACTACATCAAGCTCATAATACTTATGTACTTTTACTGCAATACTTTAACTACATCAAGCTCATAATACTTATGTACTTTTACTGCAATACTTTAACTACATCAAGCTCATAATACTTATGTACTTTTACTGCAATACTTTAACTACATCAAGCTCATAATACTTATGTACTTTTACTGCAATACTGTAACTACATCAAGCTCATAATACTTATGTACTTTTACTGCAATACTTTAACTACATCAAGCTCATAATACTTATGTACTTTATGTACGACAGATTAACATTTAGGGGTGAAAACAGTGATCATGTGATTCAGGATGAGTTCTGTTTATTAAGTATGAATCAATCATTTAAATGTCGTCAGGTATTTGTGTGCTGATCAAACGTGTGTTTGTCCAGGATGCTCCAGGGGCCGTACGGCAGCCTGGACCGGGACCGGCCCCTCATCCGGTTGCCTTTCACCAGCTTCGCCGTGGCGACGGTGCTGCTGCCTCTGACCGGCCTCATCGCCTGCCTCTCCCTGGCGCTCATGTACCACTTTGAGGACTCAACATACACACACTGTCGCGTAAGTCGTCACACGGAAACCAGGACGTCAGATTAGATTTAAAGGAAAAGTCTGGTTTTATTCTTCATTTTTATGAATCATATTTATAATAATAAACTTTATTGATACAACACTTTTTAAAACACAGTTACAAAGTGATTTACATGGTTAAAACATTTAAGTTTTACAATTAAACAGCAAAATCTGACAGTTAAAATGAAATAAAGCAGAATAAAATATTAATACCATTGGTGTGGATTTAGGTCAGAGGTCCCCAACCTTTTTTGCGCCACAGACTGGTTTAATGTCAGACAGTATTTTCATGGAGGTGCTGCAGATAAATACAACAAACTAAAATGATACGACCGGTATAAATACTGTGGTATTTTCTAAATATAATAATAAACCTGAATCCACTGTGAACTCGTGTGCAACTTTATTAGTATAACATTGCGCCAACAACATCCTCTCTGCCCCCTATAACGCTCTCTGGTCACTATAGTAACGTTTAAACATGCCTTCAAAATAAAATACACCAGAAAAACAAATATAAAATGCATGAAAAATACAACTCAGCGGGAGCTCTGAGCTTGTTTCTCTGCAGCGAGGATGTAGGGAGACAATGACGCCCGAAGTGTGTCGCTTACGTCCGGTCTGCTCCTGCAGAAAACGCCGCTTCACACAGACAGGATGTCGTGAAATGGCGACAGGGTTTTGAGTGCTTTTGTGGTCTCGGGCGGCGTCGTTGTCTCCAACGTACCTGTAAGGCCGCCGTCATTTACATAGACACGCTGGATTCACCTGGTTTGAGAATTCGGTTATTTTTCAAAATAAAACATCGTTCAGACTTAAATAATAAATAAAACATCGGGGTTGGGGACTACTGCTTTAGATGAGCAAAAATAATTATTTCTGATTTATTCTCAGAAAGTTTTGGGACATCCAGCACTTTCATTGTCAAGAAACAACCAGATGTGCTAACGAGACGCCGCTGAGGCGGGAAAAAGTACACAGGTATAAAAAAGGGTTAAAAATAAAACACTGTTCCTCTTCAGTAAATCAATCCATGTAACACGTGAACAAACAGCTGAAACACTCACGACTTTCTCTGTAACTACATCCCATAATATTATAGCTCTGAAGATAGTCAGAGACAGTTTGTGTGTTCAGAAACAGGAAACCAGCTGTTCTGTTTCCTGCTGCTGTCAGCTGACTGACGTTTACATCATTTAGGACCAAAACATCATTAATTCATCTGTCTGTTATTTTACTGATGAATCGTTTGTTCTGTAAACGACATGAAATGTTCGTTTGATGTCTTTAAATGTCTTTAAATGTCTCATCAACGGTTCCAAACCTCAGATATTCAGTTTATCATCACATGTGACATTTTTAAAGCAAAAAGATTTTCTGCTTCCAGCTTCTTAAATGTGAATATTTTCAGGTTTCTTTAGTCGTTAAGGTGTCAGATAATTAACAGATTAACGGATGATCGTCCGTTCCAGGTGTCCAACTACCTCCCGTCCATCAGCGCCGCCATCAGCCGCGTGCCGGAGCGTTACATCTGGCGCTGCTGCATCGGGCTTCACTCGGCGCCGCGCTACCTGCTGTCCGCCGCCTACTTCAACTTCTACCGCGGCCGCTTCGCCTCCAAGCTGCCGGAGCTGCTGCTGAGCGGACTGACGCTGCTCTGCAGCCTCGCCGAGAACACGGGACTGCTGCTGCTCACATACGTGTCGTCCAACGAGACATACAGTGAGTCACGACACAGCTGCTGCTGCTTGGAACAGTGGAACAGTTGTTTATTTTGTTGTTGTTGTTGTTGTTGTTGTTGACTCCAGGGAATCTAGCGTCTGTTGATGATGAATATTGACTCCGATGCGTCTGTTTGTGTCCGCAGGTGTTCATAAAAACGGTTTCATCGTCTTCATGGCGAGCTCGCTGCTGCACATGCTCAGTACGTGCAAGCTGTGGCATGTGATCAAGAGACACTCCGTGAACCCCGAGGTAAAGAAAACCCTTCATCTCCTGATGAGTCGTTCCTGTCATTTACCAGAAAATCATTCTATAAATAAACAAATAAACAAATAAACAAAATGTCTCATAAAACATCTGAAATAGACACAAATAACTCCGCCTGCAGAGGGCGCCGCAGAGCTGACAGCAGGTTTTATTTCATCCAGATTCAGGTTCTCAGGAGAGTTTGTGGTGCTTAAAGAGTTTCAAGGAGTGCTTGAGGACATTCAAGGATCTCTGAGGGGTCCTTGAAGAGGTCTTGTGTGATCACATGGTCCTTGAGGAGGTTGCAGGAGTGTTATGTGGAGGTTTTTTAAGGGACCTTTAAGACGTTCTTTTGGAGGCTCACAGGAGGTTTTAGGGTCCTGGAGTTTGTGCTGCTTCTTCAAGGTGTCCCATGGGTGCCTGAGGGGGTGTACAGTGGTTGTTATGCAGACACTAGTGGTCTTTGTGGGGTTTCAAGGACTGCTTGACTACATTTAAGGGTCCTTTAGAGGTCCAAGGAGGATTTGGGGGTGCTGGAGAAGGTTTTCTTTGTTCTAGTCCATGTGGATGAGGGTCCTGATGAAACCTGAACATGTGTCCAGATGTGAAACAGATGAAAACATTATTTCCCCTCTCTCTCTCTCTCTCTCTCTCTCTCTCTCTCTCTCTCTCTCTCTCTCTCTCTCTCTCTCTCTCTCTCTCTCTCTCTCTCTCTCTCTCTCTCTCTCTCTCTCCATCTCCATCTGTCTGTCTCAGGAAGTGACATCATACCGCTGGAAGCTGCGTCTCTTCCTGTTTAACGTCAGCTGTTGTCTGGCTGCCGCGTACTTCTTCAGACGCCACAACAACTTCTGTGAAACAGGAAGTAAGTGTTTGTCCCGCCGTGTGTTTGAAAGCTGTTTGAAAGCCGTCACCGTGCTGAGTGTCTCTCTGCTGTCCCTCCCGCAGTCTACACGCTGTTCGCCTTCTTCGAGTACCTGGTGGTTTTCTCCAACATGGCCTTCCACATGACGGCCTTCTGGGACTTTGGGACCAAAGAGGTGATGGTGGCCACGCCGCCTGAAGACAAGCGATACTGAGCTCACGTCACCTGGTGACTTTATAAAAAAAAACCAAAAGGACACAAAGAAACTTTGTTTTACATTTCTGAACATTTTAAAGAGATTAAACTTTATCCTGAACGTTCCAACAACACCTGCCGTCTTTCTTTCTCATGTTTCTGTCGATGTTAATATGACGCTCATCGTTCAGTAATAATTACAGTCAGTGAGCTCGCTGCTCCTCCGGCTATTCAAAGGAGACATACGCTGCACATTTCCAGCTCTATTTATATTCTACAACAGGCAAAATAGTTCAGTTAAACGCACAACATGTCATTTCAGCCGCTAGGCGTGTGATGACAGTGTGAAGTAGCAAGGGATCATGGGAGTTGTTGTCTTCGTTGTTAAATAACCAGCTTCACTGGGATAGGATTACAAGAGATTACAAGAGGTTAAAATTGTTAAAAATACTAATTAAAGCTGTTTCACCTAAACAATCAGTGTTTCTCTGACGATGTTCGGCGACCACCGGACTTCCTGGAGGGGCTGTTAGCCGAGCTGCTGCTAACGTTTGTCCAGTTTATTTCTCTGATAACTTAAGATCCAGACGTCCAATGATACAAATACAAATACTGGGCTCTCTTTAAACTGTTACTTAATAAGTTTCTACACATTTGACATTTAGGGTGACGTGTGTCATGAGTACTTGTCGTCTCAGAGTGACGCTGGAGTGCTTGAGGACCACAGACTGCAGGGCGAGGACGTCCCGTTTGGTGAATTAAGTTCCTCCGTCCTCGTGAAGAGACGGGAGTGAGGGAAGTCAGGTGACATGCACCCTAACCCTCCCCAGCAACCCCCTCAACAGCAACTGTACTATGTTCCCCGTCAGGTAGAACATGTGAGCCTTACGTCACGCCGGTTGATGCTCAACATACTACGAAGTGATGATTATGAGGTAGAAATGTATCACTATTGTTTTTAGTACCATGGCTGATCTGCACTTCATTTGGCTGTAAGAATAACACTGACAGCTCTGTTTGCTGCACAGTCTGATGTGTCGTCACATTTGGTTTATGAATGTTTCTGCTCTTTGTTTTTGTTTTGAAATGATGTAAACTTTTTTTTTTTGTAAAAGATGTGCACAGATAAGTGAATGTTCGGATTGCTACGTGTGTCGTCATCTTGGCGTCTGTTATTGCTGTTATAATGACAGACACAGTTACACAGTCAGGAGCATCTGAGATGAGACAGTTGAGTGTGACTGCTGTGACTTTAACCCTTTCATGCATGAGTTATGATGCATGATGAACCTCAGTCAGGATTTTTTTTTCACAATATTTTTATTGTGATTTTTTTTCATAAATATACATAGCTCACCACCTACTCGGAAAAATAATTGCACACAGTTGTACAGGCATACAGTAAACATATAAACATATACACGCTCAATCCATCACAACTGACAGTGATACAACAACTAACAGTCTTGAGAGAATTGCAAATTAAAGTACTTAGAATTCCCAACAACTTCAGTAAGACAAAATGATAATAATAATAATAAATATCTGACATTTGATCACCAAGCAAATAGAAATCTGACCTTATGACCTGAATTGCCAATTAACCGTATTGCAATCAGTCATTCTCTTTAAGACAATAGTTGTGAGTCTTTCACCAGAAGAAGGGTGTCCAAATCTTAAAGAAAACTGCTGTTTTACATGTGAATCTGTAAGTTAAGTATTCCATTGGTATTTACTCAAATATCAGTTTATGCCATCCTATAATTGTAGGTGTGAGTGTTTTTATTCCTCTTTAGACATAAAAAAAATATTTGAACGTATTTTTCAAGGAGTTTGTCCAACTTAGTAGACAGATGATTAAATGTCATTTTCTCCCAACATAAAATCAATACTTGGAAATTTTAACAATTGTATTACTAAATTATTATTAAATTTCATTTACCTGCGAGGGTCTATTACTATAGAAGGATTAACAAGATGTTCCTGAGCTGTTGAGCATCTCTGGCCGGCAATTTGTGCTGCACTTACAAGGACTGACCAGTGGATGGCAGCGTATGGGTTGACACACTAGAGTCCACTGATGTGCAACTATACCATCAAAACCCCCATGCATATATATAAGAAAACGGCTTTTGAACAGCTGTCCACTGTAGTGACCACCATGCATGAAAGGGTTTAATTGATAAAGATTAAGATTCTGTTATATTCTGTTTGAATAAGAGTTGCTATAAAAGTCTTGTTCCATGTGCCCCTCTTTAACTTGGAGCACCTGCCCCTCTAAAGGTCTCTGCATGGTCCTGATGGGGGGGGGGGGCAGTAGTGTCACTGTGGCTCGGTGACGAAATCTCAGCGACGTTCAGCTCCTCGTGAACAGGTGACCTTCATCAGGATGAAACCGGATATCAACAAAGAGTTTGTGATGTGAAGAGAGATCGTTGGATCCTTGTTGCTCAGTGTTACAAGTTGAATTAGTGGTTTTTTGTGTTCCTGTTTTGTTTGTCGGTAGTTCAGCCTCGCTCAGCAGTAACAGACCATCAGTGACTGTGTGAAGATTAAATAACTAACGAAGGTCCGAGTCGTGTTTTGAAACCAAACAAACATGTGAACTCCTGCAGCTGAGAGTCAGACTGTAAACCTGTTCTGTAATCTGTCCTAATATTTACTCAGAGACACTCACAGCTGATGTTTACACTCAGCTGATCAATTATTGGATCAGCTGCAGCTCCATCAGGGCTGAAAGATACTAGAACAGAGGTCGAAGGTCACCAGAGGTAAAAGAGATACTGTGTTAACTTTAGATAAAGAACCAATAAAAACCCTCCCTTTAGAAACACAGTGAGGTGAAACAGCTCCATCATCTTTGCTGCTGTTTGGAAACCGAAAAAACTGGAGCTGCAACTAACCATTAATTACATTATTGATTAATCTGTCAAATAATAATAAGTAAAAGTATTATTAAGAATTATCAGCACTTTGTACTGAAGTTCTTTGAGAAATTAACAATGTAGTATAAAGTCAAGAGGTTGGAATCAGATATATCACGCTTTGATACACACACAATACTTGTCAGTAGATCAGTTCATTGTTTGTTTGGATCCAAACATGAAGATTTGTTGACAAGAATTATCATCCTCCAAACAACACCTTCTGTCCTTCATATGTACCATAGTAACACCAGGTCACCAAACCTTCAACCACGACTGAAACTTTAACATTTAACAACAACAACATATTGTGGTGGAAAAAATATCAGAAGTGTGCTGTTGGAGAAATTACTGTATTATTTTATTGATACTTTAATGATCATTAATCAAATGTAGAAGTGTATTAAACTCAATTTTGCACTCAGGAAATGTATTTCCAGTACAGATATTCATATGAAATTCAGACCACAGCTAAAGAAACCATAACATTCCAATCAATAAAATAATTATGGGCATTGGATTTGAATGACACAAGAAAAAAGTAAGTGAGATGTGGTTGATACTTGGTGGAGAAACCTTTGTTTGCAATGACAGCTTCAAGATGCTTCCTGTGTGAAGAAACTAATCTCTCACAGTGTTCAGGGGGGTTTTTATTCTGTTCTTCTAAACAGTCTTCAGATGTTGAGGATTTCGGGACAAATGTACCCGCTTCATCCAGGTCTTTCTGGAGCTCTTTTCAAGTGGTTCTTCTTCTTCTTCTGACTAATTTTCTGCCCGGTCAGCAGTCCTCTGAGGAGCTCCTGTGCATCGCCGGTTGATGGTGGAGTGATGCTGCCAGTGGTGCTTATGGGAACATTTAGATATTCCTATGTTGCTCAACAATCTTGTTGTGAAGGTTTTTGGAGTTTAATGTACATAACTTTTTTATTGATTAGAATGTTGTAGTTTCTTTAGCTGTGTTGCTTTATTGAGTTAATACCAATGTCTGGTCTTATTTGCAAGTGAGTAGCTGTACCGGAAATATGTTTGCTGAAAGAAATGTAGACGTGTTGAATACTTGTGTCTCTCACTGTATATGCTGCGACCACATTGTTTCTGTTTCCAGTAAGAGGTCTCACACCTTGTTTCTGTTGACAAAGTAAGTGTCTCGTCTGCTGGTGAAGAAGGAATAGAAAAGGTTATCTGACGTGCATCGGACATGGTGATCCTGATTCTAAAGAAATGATTGTTGGAAAAGTGGAACTAAATACAAGATCTGGAAACTGTACAAGACAGACACGACATGTGGAATTGTTATCTTACAGGAAACAGGTGTCTGCAGACAGTGAAGTGTGTTGACGGTTGTGTTGGGCGAAGGTTGGAAGTATAAAATGTTGTGTGTGGGCTGTTTGCTTAAAGGAACGGCATTAAATGAGGAAGGATGGAAAGGAACGGAGAAATTCTCATAACTTCAAACATTTCTCTTGTTGATCCCTCCCCAGTGTGACATCATCATGAAGAGTCTCTTTACAAGATAAAATGGGAGTGGCTTCATATTTGTTCAGCACTGTGCTGTCAGATAACAGAGGAGAGACAACAGTAAAGACAGTTTAAAGACTTTTAATTTGTCTTTTTATCACCTGACCATGGAAAGACGGGTCACCAGAAGAGGACATACTGAAGACTTTTGTAAAGGTCAGCACCTGAAACTAAGTGATTTGAAAGAGAAAACTAAAGATTTGGAAAACAAAAAAAAAAGGTATCTCTTCAATGAAAACATCCCGGAGTACCCCCGACCAGAGTTTCATGTGACTCATTTAAAACACGACACAACTGGAGCTGGATTACAAGGCATCAGGTGGGTTAAAGGTTTCTGTGACCCGGACTCTGAGGAGTCTCTGAGGCTGGTGTGGTGGAGTCTGATGGTGAGACCTGAGGACATACAGTCAGCTGAGAGGAGGCTCCTGGAGCAGATCTACCCAGACCGGACGGAGGAGCAGATCCAGAGACAGCAAAGCTTTCTGGGGAAGTTCGCCACCTCGCCTGCCTTACTGGACTCCTCCAGGCTGGGCTCGTACCGCTTCACCTTCCCCCTGGAGGAGCTGCTGATGGCCTACAGCCAGCAGGTACAAACCTGTCAGGGCCTGTCAATATTTGACTAGCAGAGGAGGAAAGAATGCATAGTACACTTATCTGACATCCAACTAAAAGCAGCTCATTTGAAATGTACTCTGAGTAAAAGTTTATAAATCTTTGGGATGAAATAATGTCATATGAATGCATGAAGGATAAAAGATTATATAAAAGTCTCTGAGCTCTCAGTAGGTTTATAAATGAAATATAAAAGTCTTTTGTATCTTCTAACTGAGTCTCTGTGGTTTGGAGTTTAGTTTCACTTTTACCGTCCTGTCTGTACTTTAGAGATCAGCCTCATCTTGTGGTTTACCGATGTCTTTAGTCTCAGAGTCGTATCTCACTTCCTTCTTCTGAACCAGCAGGATTTGTTGCTGTGAAGCAGTTATAAGGTTGTAGGTTGAAGTAAAATGCCGTCAGATTTTGCTGAATTACTCTGAGTTCATACAGTTGTTCCACCCTGGTAGAATTTGTGAAATATTGGCCATATTTTGGAAAAAAATGACTGATCATGCTGAAAACTTTTGTTTTATTTAATGATAGTGGTCAAGTGAAGCCATTTATTTTCACATAATTGTATTTGCCCTTTTTACAGCATAATGATAACTGAAATCACCAAAATAGTGCTGATCAAAAGTTGACATACCCTTGAATGTTTGACCTGATAATATACGCACAAGTTGACGCACACAGGTTTAAATAGCTATGAAGGGATAGGGTTAGTTTAGGTAAGTTTCCACACCTGTGACTAGTTTGATTTTAATTAGTGTCTGTGTATAAATAGTCAATGAGTTTCTGCACATTTCATCCAGTGCTGCTCTGACTTTACTGGATACTGAGCCATGAGGAAAGCAAAAGAACTGTCAAAGACCTGCCAGAAAAGGGAGTTGAACTTTATAAACCAGGAAAAGGATATAAAAAGATATCCAAAGATTTGAAAATGCCAATCAGTAGTGTTCAAGCTCTGATAAAGAAGTGGAAAATGAAGGGTTCTGTTGATACTGAGCCACAGTCAGGTAGACCAACAAAGATTTCAGCCACAACTGCCAGAAAAATTGTTCAGGTTGCAAAGAAAAACCCACATGCAACTTCAGCTGAGAGTTGCATGTGGCTGTTTCAAGCTGAACAATAAGGAGGTACTTGAACAAAAATGGGCTGCGCGGTCAAGTTGCCAGAAAAAAGCCGTTACTGTGCCAACGGCACAAAACATTAATTTGGAGTGATGAGACCAAAATTGAAATTTATGGTCACAACTATAGACACTATGAATGGTTCACATCTTACAGATTCTGCCAGGTTATGTAGACTTATGAGCAAGACATGTATGTGTAGCTGTTGATCTGCAGTTGAACGATGTGTTTAAATGACATCAGTTTATGTCACACCTGTAAGAATCTGGTTGTTGTGTGACTCTTCTATTAAATCCTGTTTTATTTCCTCCAGCTTTGTTCCGGCACTCAGCCCATCATGCGGGTGTTCAAGACCGTCCTGTACAAACAGGAAGTGATGTACGCTGTGCTGGTCCACAGCCCAGCCAATCAGGAGCTGTTCTCAGAATATCCTTTGCTGACTGACGACCCGAACGCCATCTGCGCTTACAGAGATGGTCACTTCATCTGGAGGCCTGAGGCCATGTGTGGGACTCACAGGTAAGAATATGTAATGTTGCTTCCACTGAAAAACTGTAGCTGAAACTGTTAAAAGGACAGATATTCCGAATATTTCCAGCTCTATATTTATATTCTGGGGCTCTACTGGAATATCTTTGCATGATTTCCAGTTAAAAACTCCTTATTTATCTTCTACTGGTCCTTTATGCAGCCCCTCAGTTCAGCCTCTGTCTGAAACAGGCCGTTTAGCCCCGCCTCCTGATGAGCCCACTCTGTTCTGATTGGTCAGCTTCAGGAAGCTTCCTCCTGCTACTATAGTAGCAGGATTTCACTTCTGTGTTCACATGTTGGGGCTGAATCAGATATTAAATATGAGAGAGGACAACACATGGGACGCCTTAGCAACCACCTTAGCAACCAAGGCTACAGAGTGGACCAAACGAGTGAAAAGTGAAACCAATGCGGAGGTGCCTTAAACCTGCAAAGCTGGCTCCATAAAGAAGTCTGATTGTATGGAAGTCTATGAGAGAATGACCCTACTTCTCTCTTGATTTATTACCTCAGTAAACACTTTCCTGATGAGTTTATGGTCACAATCAGCTTAAAGTCTTTTTCAATACATTATGATGTTCATTTTGTAAATTATGGTCCCATTTGGAGTAAAATAGACGATAAGGCAGGTATGCTTTAGGGTGTGGCTACGTTGTGATTGACAAGTCGCTACCACGGCGATGCATTAGGTGCTGCAGTTGGACCTTGGGGAGCTCCTCCCCAGCTCCATGCTCTCATCCAAATATGGTCACTTCTCATCACTTCTGGCTCCAAAAAAACCAAGATGGCGACACTCCTCCATGCTTGCCCCGCTTCCATGTCCTGTCACACCACTTTTAATATTTCCGCTCCAATGCAGCTCCAGGCAAGGCCGTGGTCTCCTTTGAGCCCACCGGGCGTAGCAGACCAAGCGCACTCAGCAGATTTAGCTCCTAGCCAGTATCTGTTGTGGCAACACACAGTCTATGGAACGGATGCATGTTTATGGATATGTGACGAGCTGATGTCAGCTCATCTGGAAAGTAAACAAACATCACAAAGGGCAGCTGAAACCTGGGCTTTGTCTTACAGGCAGGATTTCTACATATGTTCACCTCAAGTTTTGGGCCCTTAACTATGTTTAACATCCGACATCAGACCAGGATAAAAGTAACAGACAACCACAAAAACCAGAATATGAACCTCTAAAATATCTTGACATATTGAGTCTTTAGATCATTTAAAATGTGTTTGTGTGACTGAAGGTGAAGCTCTAAAAGACGCTGAAGTCTCAGGTTAAAAAGCTTCCACTCTGGTCTTCAAGAGCTGGATTTGTGGAACAATAAAGCTGATGTTTGGGATGGATCAGGGTGCTGTTGGGGCCTCCTGTGCTATAAAATTACTCACTTCTACCTCCCCTATCTTTTTAAGTTATTTGAAATGTTGAAATTGGCGGCTACAGAGCGAGCGACGTTGAGGTTGTACTCGTTACTACATCACACCAGAAAGTCAAATCAAATCTGCAGGAAGCTTCAGCATGAGTCCACCGCCGCCCAGCGACACGCTGAGTGTTTATGTAGCTTCTGTAGTCGCAGTTTGCATCGCAGTCGGATGACGAGCAAAGAAGGAACCTGGAAGTGTTGCTGGTTGTTCAGTAGATAAAAAGTCTTTACAGCCTTTTACAGAGGACGGACATTTACATCAGGAACGACTGAAATTCATTTTCATAGACAATCTTCCCTCCGTTATCAGTGAGTGGTTGTTTGTGTGATCTGCAGGATTTTCTCCGGCTACTTTGTGAGGAAACTAAAACACGATCTCACTGTTCTGAAACCTCCTGTTGAGTCTCAGCTGTGCAGCAGCAGCTTCAGACTCTGCTTCATAGACGCTTCATACTGTCTTACATCTCCAGCTGCAGACATTACTGCAGGTGAACATGCTGCTGCTTTAATTATGTCCTATTCTGATTGACACACCTCCAGCCAATCAGAGTAGGTGCTCATTAATACAGCTTCAGAAACAGCCTGCTGGAGGACAGAGGGGTATCTGGGCTGTAAGGAAAGATGGATTTAGAGAAATCTAAACAACTGTTGGTGAATAAAATGTCACAGATATTTTTAAAATAAACTCAGTATTTGTAAAAAAAAAAAAAAAAAATAGTCAAAAGGGGTCAGAATACCAGATATTTAAAATCAACACTTCCTGACAGTGACACTCCAATGCTTTTGTAATAATAATGGTTTAGCAAAAAAAACAAAATACTAACTAACTAACTAGCTATTTTAAAAAAAGCTTTTAGTTTATTAGTTTTGTAGTTTATTAAACATGTTGCCTTTTGTCTTGATGTCAGTTACGAGTTGGTCCACAGACGAGATGAAAAGCAGGTGGAAGTGAAGAAGCTGTTTGAACATCAGCGTGAGTATTATGTTTGGGATAATGTCGCCGTCGCCCTACATATGGAGTTTGGACAGGTACGATCATTTATCTCACTGTACAGAGAAAATATCTTTCCACCATTTCAGTTCACGTTCTACACATAAATTGCACATGGTGGGTTTGGAAAAGCAGATTATGATATTTTTTACACTCAACAGCTTTAACTGTGACTTTCCTGTGTAAAAAAGTCCTTACATAAATTAAATTAATGTGTATATAATATTTGTAGCAGAATAAAAAGGTAGCACTCAAGTAAGTATATGTGTGATCAAATGATGAAAACACGTTACAAAGTATCAACACTGCTCCCAAACATGAACAATAACAATCAAACAATAAAGTAAAGTTAGCGTGAAAACAATAAAGTAACGTTACTATGGTAACAATAAAGTAAAGTTAGCATGAAAACAATAAAGTAACGTTACTATGGTAACAATAAAGTAAAGTTAGCATGAAAACAATAAAGTAACGTTACTATGGTAACAATAAAGTTAGCATGAAAACAATAAAGTAACGTTACTATGGTAACAATAAAGTAAAGTTAGCGTGAATTTGAGCTTTAAATAGTCACTATGTCTAATAGCAAAATTTTGTAATATAGATATGTTATTTTGTCAGAAATTTTACCTTTATTTAATAGTTGTAAGGTGTAAATATTTGTGTTATTTTTATATTTTTATGCTGTATTTCATATTTAATACTTGGCTACACAGTATCCAAGGTAATCTGAGAGAGAATTAATTACTAATTAAAACTATTCAGAGTTCAAATTCAGAGTGATTATCTGTGTGTACTGAATCATCTGTATCAATAGTGTCTTTATGTAATTTGTAATATAGTAAGTCTTTGATCCTGGTCAACGTTAGACCATTGGCCCTGTAATTTTTCCTTTTAACGGTTATTAAGCTTCGTCACAGGAATCATTCATTAGTATTGTGTTTCCTTTGATTATGATTTTATTTATATTAAATAGTTTTACTGAGACCGGGCTTGTATCCCCCAGATCCAGAAATGCTTGTAAGCAATTAACAGTCATCACTGACTCTACATCAGAGTGCCTCTGTGTCTTTGTTGGAGTGAACTACTAATTATCAGCCGTTAGTCCACCATCATCTTCATCATCATCACAACACAACGCACGCAGTACAATTGCGTGAAAACAAAGTTACTATGGAAACAACCAAGTAACATTCGTGTGAAAACAAATAAACATTAGTGTGAAAACAAAGTAATGTTACTATGGAAACAATCAAGTAATATTAGTTTGAAAACAATAAATTAACATTCGTGTGAAAACAAATTAACGATTGCATGAAAACAAAATAATGTTACTATGGAAACAATCAAGTAATGTTAGCGTGAAAACAAAGTAACAATAGTGTGAAAACAAAGTAGTTACTATGGAAACAACAAAGTAACAATTGCATGAAAACAAAATAATGTTACTATGGAAACAATAAAGTAACGTCAGCATGAAAACAATAAAGTAACGTTAGCATATGCTGCACAGGACAGACGATTGTAACATTCGTAACGTTAGCTCTCTGAAAAACTGAAAATCCTCCTGCACACATTTCACTGATGACGTTGACGACATGCGTCTGCAGCCACCGTAGACTTAAAAATTGGGGTTATTACAGCTGTTTTGTGGAAACTGTTGTTCTGCTCGTCATCCTGTTCTGTTCTTCTTGTGTTTTAGGCGCTGCAGTTTGGTAGTGACCGACTGAGAGAAAAGCTCACGTACTGTGAAAAAGGAAGGCCTCCGATTATTCCTTATGACAAGTTTCACAATTTCAGCGAAGCTACAGATCTTGTTAAAAAGTTGTGGCCCAACTATCCGTCACCACTGGAGCGCTCACTGAACATTCATGCATCCTAATTTAGTCATGAAGGGGAAACTTTGTATTTACAATATTTAGTATTTGATCAGGATTCAATGTTATAATTTTGGTATGAAATAATAATAATAATAATTTATATTTTTAAATTAATGCTTTATGGTTCAGATGGTTGCCATAGCA
Organism: Thunnus albacares; assembly: GCF_914725855.1. Classification (NCBI taxonomy): domain Eukaryota; kingdom Metazoa; phylum Chordata; class Actinopteri; order Scombriformes; family Scombridae; genus Thunnus; species Thunnus albacares. The sequence goes on from NC_058118.1 coordinate 31,288,805, forward strand.
CCACCAACAGGAAGACTGTTCCCACAGTTTAGTCACTTTAGTCACTTTAGAAGAGTAGAGCGTTCTGCCAAATTTAGTGCTTTTTCATTCATGCAGGCATAATACAGATGTCCTGACGTGAATTAACATTAAAATCATGTGGACAGAAACGTGACGTTTGTTCCACACATCGACTGGCTTTAAATATTTGGGAATTAAAATGACTCACAGAGCATCTTTAAGCACTTTACAGTTAAAATGAAGCATCAGTTGAGAAGGTGGTGTAATATCTATATGTCCTTGGTGAAAAGGATGAAGGCTGTTTAGATGAATGTTCTGCCCACCGAGGGGTCATTATGTAGCTTAATGTTAGCTTTAATGTGCAAAAGATGTTTTTTCATCTTTTAATCGTTAACCTTTTTATGGAACAGCAAGATGGGATAGCACTCTTAATAATATGTTTTATTATTTATAGGAACACCTCCAATATTAGACAGTTTTTAACACTTAAGGATGCTGAAACATGCTTTTATT